>NW_025091265.1:914118-1007819 GCF_001078395.1 Aspergillus udagawae | reverse complement strand
TGATATACCTCTTGTTGAGCAGGCCAGTGAGCCTACACCTATACCTAGTCAGCGGGCTCCACCACGCTGCAGTGCGTGTTGGACTATTGGACATACTAGAAGGAATTGTCCTAATATATAGCTATATATTCAGCTACTAGATAGTCAAGTCTAATGATGTTGGTGGTTGAAAAGCTTCAAATTAGTATTAGAAGCGGCAAAAATTCGTCGCTCGGGGGTATTCGTCGCTCGGTGGTTGATTACGTTAACTATTCTAGGCATCTGCTTACTAAACAGAGATCCAATGGTGGTGGCTCAGAATGCGCGATGACATCCGCCGCTATTTTTAAAAGAGACTAAGCTCAGCTTTGACAATGATTTGACACTCTCGGCGTTTGCAGTTGTGTTTAGTTTCATGTGGCTTGTGTTCTGAACTCCTTGTGGATCTCTTTTGGCGCTTTGACCAAACGCTGTATGGTTACGAACTTCACAGTCACCTATACTAGTAGAGGTGCATAAGTTGCCATTCCAACGAAAATACTCTAGTCAGAGTCTGTATTATATCTTCTACTACAAGAGGCATTTTTATCTTTGAGTAGTAATATGGACAGAGCTACTGAGTGGAAACTATTCAGGTCCAGGCGTTACAGGTCCGCTTCAAGAGAGGGGTGAAAACAAGGCGGAAATCACAGAATCAATGAAGCAGAATAGAGGAAAGAAAACAACATGGATGCAAGTGCTGCGGTTCGCCGGTGGTTAGTGACCCAACTAGGTACCAACGAAAGTAGCAGATAATTGGGTGGGTGCCACGCTCTTGCGACTCGCTTCTTCACTAGAGCGAGCAAATGGAGCTAGTCGGGCGACTAGGATGAATGCACAATAGACAAGGGGGAAATGTTTACCCACTTCGCGCGATAACTCACCCTCCTATCCTGCAGGGCTAAGCCACTGGAAAAGGTGGCTCAGACCAAGTGGCAGCAGCGTATATATTCCTCCTAATACACTGCTGCTAGTGACATATCAAAGGTTTTTCCAACTAAACAGTCTCGCATAATGGCAGAAGACCACCTGCGAACGCTACGGCGTTTGATGAAGCGATACAATATTCGGTTTCTGCGATCAGACGAGGGGGTGCCTGAACTTCACGCGGACACGTTCAATAACATCAAGAAATTAGGGAGTTATCAGTTTGATATCTATTCGGCTGGTGTAAATATTTGGTCTTCCAAAGAACCCTGGAAGCAGCAGATCAAAGCCCGTGCCGAGTGGCTTTGCCAGCGCGCTGAGCGTTTATTTGGTCAGGAGCGCAACGAAGCGGGCTGGCGCTTTGGGCTGGAGAATCATATCCTAGGGAGATTCTTAGCTGAAGTTGCTTGGTGAGTACCATTATATTAGGGTTTATGGGCTAACAGGGTTAGCGTAGTGGGAAGAATTCAAACAACCTTGAATGAAGTCCTCTGCTAATCCTTGGCAGTCCAAGATGCAGGGCGAGAATCTGGCAGTCTGAGATACAGGCTACATTGAGTAATAATCAAATCGAGCATGAAGGAGAACTTGAGCAACGCAGAAAACGGCGAAAGCCTTGTCAATGTCCTCCCGACGAACGAATTAAAGACTTGTGAGTTAGGCTTTCTTAACTTATCCCTGGAAGTATTCTGACATCACAGCTACGAAATTGGAACGAATCCCCTCTTCGATGACCGAGCCCAGGAGTTTGTTGTATATGACGAGCTTCTCAGATCACAGCTCCCCAAACAAGGTCCTGATCGCGTCCTGGGCCTGCAAAACACCAGGAATTTGGATACTTTGTTACTGAGTCCCGTTCGACCAGAACTTGCCAAGCAGCGAGACGATACTGTCTCCGATATTCTTAAATCTACGCCCTTCAAAAGTCAAGCTGATCCTCTACTCTTCCCCTTTTTGCTCTTAGAAGCAAAATCCGAAACAAGTTCCTGTGGATTTGATGCCATCCAAGTGCAGTCAGCGTTCCCGATTTACGCACTTTTGAAGCTTCAAGAGGAATTGCGGTCCTACGTGGATTGGTCATCAGGAGAAGAACGTTTTGAGCCTTTGGTATGGTTTCTGGCCTCTCGTGGGGATCAATGGAAAGTGTATGGGGCACATCTTGAGAAGGGAGCAGATGGGGGTCCTACAAGATATGTGAGTACAAGGCTGCTAAAATCCTGGCGACAGTCCTAGATCCCCGCAATACTTCTTTTTATGTCGCACAACTAATTCGGCAACAAGGGTATAACACTACTCTGGTCGGGGTCGCTTTTGCACAAAGACAACGCGTTGCAACTCTTGCTTATTGTTGACTACATAATGGACTGGGCAAGGGATATCTACCGTATGGCCATTCTGAAACAGCTACAATCCTTGGTCACCGGCCAAGCATTTGATCAAATCAGCATTATTGACAGTGAGATTATCTCGATGCGCAGGGATCCAACTAGTTGGATCCCTGCGCCACCCAGCACAGTGTTCGACGAGATGGAGGAGCTAAGTGATACTATGGATGAAGATGGGCCTCCACTCATGTCACTCGATCACCAGGCGATGCTCGATTTTCGGATCCCAAATTCAAAGCTCGGCACCGTCCGCTCTGCCTCTCTAATAGACTTTCGATTCGACTGCTTTTATCTGACACAACAACTTATTCCGAGCTTTCTACAGGTTATTGGAGGGCGGCACCACAATCCACGCAACACGGAAAAAGCTGCGCGACACATTATTAATTTTATCACACAGTTTGATGAGGTTCTTGTGATGTCAGGGGCTGACCTTGAGCTTCTCGAAAAACTTTGGACCAGTACTGATCGTTCAGATCCGGAAGCCCGGGAAGAAGACTTCTATGTTATCATGGAATGTAGCTGGTATTTCACACACACTTGGCAGATAACAAGGCAACTTTCATGCTTTGCTATTTCTAAAGCAGCCTTCGATACCATGAAGACTTACGCACGATTTTCTGTACGTCGCAAGGGCATCGAGAATCTACATCAACGCGAACGGCGTTGTTCTCAAAAGGTTCTCCGGCAGTGTGTTGAGTGTCTTCGATCAGGCTCTCCCTGGCAAGTTCTCTTAGCCGCAATTTCGAGCACTCTGGTTACTATTTATCCCCTACCTGTCCGACGCAGGGAAGATTTCGCACCGCCCATTGATGTCCTCGGCTTTGGCTATGCACGCGAAGACCGAGTGAGGACATTCGTCTTGAAATATCTTAAGCGAATTTGTGGAAACCAAAAAGATACACCACTATTTCAAATGAAGAACTGAAGGCCGCTATGCGTGAAGGATACACTATGGACGAGGTCTTCTCTGCAAGGCATGAAAAGCCACCGAAACACACCGATCAGTCCTGGAAGCGTATATCAGAACAGCGAACGCACATACTCGAGGAAGAATGTCACAATTCTGATCTGTGCGAACGATGCCGCCGGGCATCCGAGGCCACTATTTCCCCCTTCGCTCACGGATACTTGGACACACGCAACCAACCATCGTTATCCGGCTATGGAACAGTCTTAGTAGTGTCATTACGAGATCCAGCACGATCATATGTGCCCGACGCCTGTGTTTTCGCGCTTAGGCCACTCCGTGATCTGAAAGACAATATGGCACTGTCAATTATGATTGAGGATCTAATGCAGGGTGCTCTAGTCTACCATACAATGAAGTGCGGTGCCAACGACATTAAATCAGGCGATGGCATGAAACATAATTTGCCTTTACCATTCCGCACCACAATGCTTGATGAGGAACTCTCTCTATTGAACTGGATCCGGGAACTGCGCGACAAGCCACTGCTAGACAAGCAAGACCACCCCGGCTACGAGGCCTGGCTTAAGGGGGGTTATAACCCTCACATGTTTATGTACTATCTCAGCATTGGTCATATCGAGCACGAAGCATCGATGCTAGCAAAAAACAAGGACAATTGGGATTTTTACAGTGCTGTTCGCCGGATTAGAAAGGACAATGGTAAGGAACCCTTATTCGACTTTAGTCCTCACAGGGAAGTGAAACTCTGTGGAAAGGACCTTACCCCGCGATTTATGACATGGGATACTGGAAAGGAGTTTTTGAGACAAGAATACCCAAGGCAGTTTCAGTTCGTCTCGTCGTTGAATATGCCTCAGACACCAACTGCAAGGGGAGAGTCGATGTGATGGATGCTCATACCAAAGGATGGAGCTAGGCTTACTTATATGCCGGTTGTTGTGTTGTAATTTCTAGAGGGATCAAGAAAAGTGATTCGCACTGAAAGTCTGCCAGGGTGTCAAGGAAGTTATCTCAAATACATTATCTATCCTTTCTGTCATCATATCACTTGTGGTTGGTGGATGTATTCCATGGATGTCTCTGGCATAGGTGAAGACAGTAGATAGTCCTCAATTACGTGCTGTCCCTTCAAGGCAACATATCCAATAGGACTACATGCCTTTTAATCAATAGAAAGCAAATTTACGCAACGGCTAACCAGTGTACGGACAACCTCAAAGTGACCAGGAAGGGCCGCTAAAGCAAGGGGGCTTCACCCCCAAAGGTCCTTAAAGTTTTCAAGAAGTAAGTAGAAGGTAAATGTTCTTAATCACTCTCAAATACGCTTGATCCTTTATATACCGACCAAGAATGGAAACGGTCTAAAACAACTCGTTATATGAAGTGTCTCCGATGGATATATATAGACATGAGGTAGGAAAGCTGCTGAATCTACCGTCCACTCCTCATTAAACTGTGTTCAATCTCAACGGGAGTCGAAAAAGGTCCTACAAGAAGGCGATATGTTCCAGGCTCCAACCGCCATTGTTTGGCATCCTCATCCCAGTAACTGAATGCATGTTTCTTACTCAGGGAGCTTATCACTGTTTCTGACTCCCCAGGAAGTATCCATACTTTTTGCGTACCCCTTGAGCTCACAAGCAGGACGCCACAGCTTTATACTGTCTGGAGGAGATATACAGAACTGGACAACCTCATGGCTGGGGTAGATACCAGTGTTCTTGACCCTGACCGAGATAGTCAGGTCAGAGTCGCGTGCCTCCTTAGTTATGTCCTGGCCACTGACGGTGAGTCCCGAGTATTCGAAGGTATTGTAAGACAACCCGTGGCTGAATTGCCAATGCGCAGTGCGCCGGGATTGAGGATGTCTGTATCCTAGTTGAAGGCCTTCTTTATACTTGATCTCATACCCACGCTCCGTAAGTTGCGCTGGGAAGTTGTGGTAAGTGGGGATGTGCTCTTCATCGAACTTCTTAGGCCAGGTGGTCGCCAGGCGGCCGCTCGGATTGGTTTTTCCAGTCAGTATATTAGCGATTGCCTGTCCGCCCTCCTGGCCGGGGAAGTGAGCGTTGAGAATCGCGTCGACTTCATTCACAAATGGCGATACGTCGATCGGATTGCCGCAGTTGAGGACTAAAACTGTCTTCTTGGAAACTGCTGTGACAGCTCTGATGAGATTTAACCTGGGGTTCGGATATGCTCATGGAATAAAGGTCAAACCTTTCAGATTCGTATATTTGATTTCGACCGGCAAATATGATGCTCACATCTGATGTAGAAGCAACCTTGACGGCTTCGGATATCGAAGCGCGCTCATCACTGAATTCCTCAGAGCACAGCGTTGCACCGTGAGCAATGGGCTCATAGTCATTTTTCCTAGGGATCTGAGCCTAAATCAGCAGCCTCATGAAGGAAGGCTTTCCAGCCTCCATGAATACAGCGATGCGATGTTCAAGACGGGCGGGCTCAAAGAGAAAATCTTCCATTGTCACTTCATGTTGTTTCGGGACCGAAAGAACAGCCACGAAAGGCTGATGGACCGGGCATGTCCAGGTCCCAGCATTGATGGATGTTGCACAAGATTTGGTGGCAAACCAGTCAGATACCAGACAACCATTGTATGCCCATTCATCCCGTAATATCTCCTTCAGGAAAGGATGCTCGGTCGTATGCGTGTCGTTCAATTTATTGTAGCTATGGCAGGCGTCAGAAATATCATCCAACTGTCATTGAAGAAGTGGAGGAGCAACATGTCACCGAGGAAGACTGCCTTGTCAATTGATCGCGTCTCATGTAATCGCTTTCATTGTGACGTTGCACCCAGGGCTATTCAATACATCAGCCATACATATGCTACTATCGAGGGGCCCATATGGCAAAGGAGGTGTTAGAGAACCATAAGGAGGATCAGGTACCTCATAGAGAAGACTAGAGGCCTATTGTCTGGGTTTCTCATGATTCCACACATCTGTCAAAATTTCTCGAAAGCCAGCCGCTTTGATGCAACAGGAGTGATTCAGACGACAGACTGTTAGCAATGCAAATCATCCACCCTTAGAGCACAGCCTAATATACTCTGAATGAACGCCGGATCTCAGAAGAAATGAAGATTGTTAAAGAGTACTGAGGGTTGATATTTGGTTTCCTCACCACCCTGAGTATGCTCGCCTCAGTGCTGTAACAAATATTGGCGATCACGCAACTGCCATAAACTCGGCACTATATTTGAGATCCAGGCTGTGAGTTCTTTGGAATTGCAGTACGTATCACGCAGCACCGTGCTCTTTCCACACGGCAATAATGGGAATCCTCAAAGCTACATGTCAGCGTGGGGTAGCATTCCGGTAAGCATTCTGGTAAGCACTAGCTCGCATTATGAATGCTCATAGGGTAGACGTTTCCGTCATATGTATGGCGTGCATTAGTGGCAGAAATTCCGCGTGTCAGGCTCATATTTGACAAGGGATGTGGACCAGTTTTGTCCTCGTCAGGGTCAACAGTTTTTCATTTTCTTCACAATCCCCTTCCTCATTGACCCGGTCTGTGGTGCAGCATGTTGCCATTTTCAGTTTTCATGAGCGCCATCTGCGCCATTGCTCTTGCACAAACAGGTAAGACTTCGCCCAGTGTCATTGAACCAGACAATTTCGATGTGAACGCCGCGCTTTATAATCTTGGAGTGGACGTTTCTACGATCCCTGCTCTGAGTTCACTGCAGTCCCGGTCAACTAAAAATGCGTGTCGCGCAGCCGTAAGTACCTCTATTCATCAATCCAGGAAATGCGCGTGAAGGCCTGACACTTTACAGTGCAGTGCCCTAGCATTTCTCTTCAGTCCAAGCCGAGCATTTGCGCAGAATACCACCGCGTACACCAATGCCACAGGATCGTATTGGTCGGCCCAGCAGGAAGAAGTTCGTCCTTATTGCATCTTCAAGCCATCGCTGAACACCGATGTTTCAATTCTTGTACTTCTGTCAAGGTACACTGGCTGTCCCTTTGCCATCAAGAGTGGTGGCCATGCTGCCTTTGCGGGAGCATCGAGTATCCAGGGCGGGATTACGGTCTTGCTGAAGGATATGAACGCCATCACTCTGAATAAGGACAGATCAGTTGTTTCAGTTGGACCTGGCAATGTCTGGGTGCAAGTATACTCAGCATTAGAGCCCTATGGTCTGGCTGCCATCGGCGGCCGGGTGTCCACAATTGGCGTTGGAGGACTTACGACCGGAGGTGGGATTTCGTACTACTCCAATCTATATGGTTTCGCTTGCGATAATGTCCAGAGCTTCGAGGTATGAGCCATGTATTGTACCATTTGTTTGGAAGCTCACTGAGACGAAGGTCGTTACTGCGAGTGGTGCCGTCGTCACAGCTAGTGCGGACTCTTATCCCGACCTCTTCTGGGCTCTTCGAGGCGGAGGGAATAATTTTGGCATCGTTACCAAGTTCAACCTCTATACTATTCCCAGCTCTGAAATGCGAGGTGGAACCAGGGTCTTTGCCGATGATCAATTCAGCAAAGTTATCAGCGCCTTCGTCAGCGTCGTCAACGGCGCCTCCAATGATGGTAACGCGCAGCACTGGGTCGCGTTCGTGCATACTCAGGGAGTGAACATCGCTGCCGCCGAGATCACATATGTCAAGAACGTGAGCGAACCGGCCATCTTCGCTCCCTACCGCGCTATCCCCGCAATTCAGGATACGACGGCGGCCAGAACCTTGGTGGAGTATTGTGACACCGTTCAGGAGGTCAATCCCGACGGACTGCGGGAGATGTACTGGACAATAACTGTCCGCTTGGACGAGGCCTTTATCAACTGGGTTACCGAGTACTTCTACTCTGTTCTTCCGCAGGTTTTGGGCATTCCGGGTATCAACCCATCCCTCGTCAACCAGGGTATTACTATTCCCATGCTCAAGAACATGAGGCGCAACGGAGGTAATGCACTGGGTTTGGACGCCTCAGAGGGACCACTTCACCTACTGCTAATGTCGATCTGGTGGGACAATGCGGACGACGACGAAACGGTAGTTACGTGGGCTAAGAAGTTCTGGGATACTGTCACCGCCAAAGCGAAGAACGAGGGCGTGTTTCATAACTATGTCTACATGAACTACGCGAGTCAGTATCAGGATGTCATTGCGGGTTATGGGCCTGCCAATAAGGCCAAACTGCAGAGAATTGCTGCCAAGTACGATCCCAAGGGGGTCTATCAGACGCTGCAGCCTGGGTATTTCAAGCTGGGTGGCGCACCTGCCTCTGCTTCACTTTAATTGGTGAAAGCTGGCTGAGCACGTTGCTAATCAGCAGAATGGTTGGGAGCCTTGGTCACCTTACGCAGTATATAGTAGTCATTGGGAGGTAACACCAGTTCAATATTCACGTATTTCTTGGCGACGAACATATTCTGGTATTTGTCTGATGCTACTGTTGATGCCATCTTTCACAGCGCCACACTCAAGGTATATAGCACTTATACTGACAATGATTGTAGCCTCAATATGTTGCACATCAAACGGTTCCTAGTGCGTGGATAAGTATATATCTACGAAGATTAGGCTCAATGTAATGTAGATGACAGCTACAGTCCGCCATCAGAGGAGAACCTGCCGGAAAATTATGCGAGTCGGGCTTGCCATGATTGGCCTACGGAAAGGCTATGGCTTGTAGGATGAGTTCTAACACATACCTTGTCCTTTCTGAGCTGTAGTGAAAAATACCCTGAGGAGATCTTCTCCACCGGTTTTATTGGAGGCAGCTGGCTTGGGGGCTCGTACATGAGCTGGACGGTTCAAATCAAACGTCTCCGACGAGGACTGGAAAATGCAATCGTAAAGATTAAAACTATTCTTCATGCTAACTGCACCATTTCCTCAATCCATAACGCAGATTCTCGGCCAACGCTACCAATGTCGGAGCGATATCAAAAGATCGTCATTCCGGATAAGGAGCTTTTTGGCTGTGCTTCGTGTAGTATTAGTGTCCCTAGGTTTAGGATAGAAGTTTATAATATACCCTATCCTTCTATGAGTTAGAGCATCATATATTTATAAATCTTCCAGATTTCTTCTTCTTAATCTCTTTAAACAGATAGTGATAGTGACTCCTGTTTTCTCTTCTTTTCTTAAAATATCTAATTCTCAAGATGCTTCTCTAAGCCTCCTATGCTGTAAAAGTTCCTATAGTTCTTTATAAGGGGTCCTAATAAGTATTTAAGGTTCAGGCGCAGCCCCAAGAGGAGGCAAACTTGTTCTCCCTTAAGTCTAAGGAAGTTCTGGGAGTCTATAGACCTTATTCTTTAACACATATAGAAATACTGTTCACTTGATCACACGAAATGAAGGATGCTCATCACTAATGTATATCACGCCTCTTCTCCCCTTTGCACTCTACCCTTTGCATTGAAAATCGATGCGTAAATGGTTTGTACGCAAAGAAAAGACTCCCAAGTACTTGAGATTGGCGCATATTACGTGGAAATCTATAGTCCCATCCTTCAGCCATAATCGTGATATATATGTTCATATTTCGGACCACAAGAACAGTCCTTATATTAGTAAGCAATAGCTCAATGTCAAGCATTCCAGAAATAGGCGAAATCAAACCTTTTCCAAGCCAGAATTCAATGCTAAGTTATAATGGGTTGCTACAAATATCACCTGGGAACAAAAATCATAAGAGAACAAAGCCCTTACTCCCCAAAACGCCCATTAAGACGAACGGTAAGCAGATTGTCCTGAACAATCTCCTCCTTCCTTGCTTCCAGCTCTTCCACATCCCAATTAGCAGCTACATATCTCCCCGACAAGAACTGTCTATCTCCGCTGGATAGCCAGACGGCTGTGCCCCCGCATAGGTCTGCCGTATCTTTCATGAACGGTGCTAGCCAAGAGGCGCTGTTTCCCATATCTGTTGGGATCATGCCCGGGTGAAGACTCACACTGGTGATCTGCGGATGCTCATCTTTAAGAAATGCAGTGAACTGCGTGATGGCTAATTTAGTGAGACAGTATGAGCTCAATTTCTGACCAACATAGTGACCGGCCGCGGAGGTGAGATTGATAATTGCTGTCGGAGCAGCAGGGCTTGGGCCAACAATTTTCAGAAAAGCTTGGGTAACGTTAAATGTACCCCGGACATTTACCTCCTAGTGCTTGTTAACAGGCACTTGACTCTTTTAGGTACCAACTTCGAGAGATACACCTACCTGCGTCCTCCACCAGAAATCTGGATCGTCATCCACAATCCGACATTGCGAAGCGATTACCCCAGCATTATTCACGAGGACCTGCGGAATCCCCAGCCGCTCAATGATCTCATCGAATGCGCGCTTGACAGAGTCGTAGTCAGTGACATCCACCGCAATTGAAAGGACTTTTGTAGATGGGCTGATGCTCTTAACCATTGTCTCCGTCTGAGAAAGGTTTTCTCTCGAGCGCGCAAGAAGGACAATGGCATCCGCATGGGCACGTGCAAATGACGCAGCAAAGGACTGCTCTTCCTTAATCCTCATTTATAAAGATGTCTAAGCGTTAGATGCTTACGTATCGTCCCAGTCCGCGGCTCGCGCCTGTGATGACCACTACCTTGCCTTTTTGTGAGAGATTGGGGCGCGTGGGATCGATGGCGGAGTAGACGTCTCTATATGTTTTCTTTGTGAAGGCATCGGCCTTGACAAAGACATCTGGGTCGGGCTCGCCCTCGCGGGCCATGATCTCAGGGACTTTGTTCATTTTGATTAATACTTGGTTCAAAACCTCTGTTGAGTAGAATGAGGGCCAGAGTCGACACAGGCGCGCACGTCATTATTTATGTCCATGAGACACTATGGCGGAACAAATAGACCCACCAAACCGTCACGAGATAGCTTAGTCTGGATCATGCTAGATTGGCAATAAGTTTCCGTCCTATGCAGATCTGCGAATGGCGAGGCATGCTGGCCGCGAAACTCCATATCAGGCGATCAAGTGACTTTCACGCGTTGATGATTGAATGACTACGTCTGTCTGAATCTTCTGACGTTTCTGACCAATAATGATCGAAAATTTGAGGATTATACAATGGGCAAGGTAAGCTTTTGTAGCATGTGGTAGCCAGTTACGTAGCTTGACTCTGGTTCGCCACAGGCAACCAAAAAAGCGAAAAAAAGCCAAAAAATCAATTTTGTGGAATGTGCCTTTACATATTTTCTGCCAGCGGTAAAAATGAAGGTTCATAAATTACTTAATCGACTCAGCAGGCCGGTAAGGACTGGCATTTGGCAGAGAATTACATCCAGCATGCACAATCTACCAAGATTCCGGGCGTACTGGGTCTACGCGACGCGACGGTGAGCCGTGGAAGGTGGATTAATTACTGCTATTATGCCCATTTCTGTGGACTTGGGAGGTGTAGGATCCTTCATTGCTCTATTTATTAGTATGTCTAAGACTAAAAAGCAGTGGTCACCTAAAGTTAATTTAAGCCAACTTTCCATAGCGGAGCAGTATACCAAAATAGCTCACAAGGTCAAGGTGAAGAATGCCATCATAGAGCAAGAGGCTCACAATCCTGTACACCTATGATGTATACTATTGGGATTTCTCTCCGTCCCTGTCTCAACACGGTGGCGCCGTTGATGCCTCTGGGTCTAGGATGGTGAATATCAGTGGATTATCTGCCTTAATTACCACGGTCTCTGAGAAGTATATTAGATACTAAGTTGTATATTTAGTTCCCTTATGCATGATGGCCCTGTTACCACTACTAGAACTACTACTACATATATTTAGTAAGTGATGCATCACCCCAGCACTAGAGAAACAGATACTAACTGTTTTTATAATCAGTTTAGCACCTACTAAGTAGCTCTATACTACCGCTAGCCAGCAGAGCAATGGTGTGGAATCTGGAAAGGGAAGTCAGTGCTTCAGAGTCAACAACCACTGTTGGGGCTTGGGGCGTGCCTGGCGATGGCATTTACACTCATCAGGAAGGACCCTCATCTGGCCATCACATATTCATCATTGGCGGTCGCCATGGCCATGATAACAGTCTTATTCGTAAATTATTCGGAAAGGATGATCAAGGGAAGACCGTTCTTCTATAGTTGGCTATTGGGCGGTTTTCACAAGCATGTTAGGGAATAGTAGACGAATCTACGTTACGGTAGGTAGTAGCGGTGTATAGAACACCCAAAGCCGGATTTCGGAACAGACTCCGCTATAAGCGGTACCCCTAAAGGATTCCTGCTGCAGGTGCGGATTTCGGTGGGTGGACTCCGGTCTCCTTGATTATAGATGCAGTACATTTATAGTCAGCAAGTACAGCTTATTATAACCAGCCAGTCAACCATTTTCATACTAGCAGCCCTCCGCGTCCTCACATCTTGCAATGGCTGAGAAAAGTACCTCCAGCGATGATGCGGAGCCCAAGTACGAGTATCCGTCGGGACTGGCGGTCACCCTGATCCTCACATCAGTTACCCTGGCCTATTTCCTATTCTTTCTTGACCTTGCGGTCCTCTCCACTGCCACTCCGGCCATTACCTCCGAGTTCGACTCGTTGGTGGATGTCGGCTGGTACGGCGGCGCCTACCAGCTTGGAAGTGCAGCATTCCAGCCTTTGACCGGCAAGATTTACAGCCAGTTTTCCATAAAGGTATAGTGGTCTACACCGCGCATAGAATTACTCTGACAAGATAAGCTGCAGTGGACCTTTCTTGTCTTCTTTGTTCTATTCGAGATCGGATCTGCCATATGCGGAGCGGCCCAGTCGTCGCCCATGTTCATCGTCGGCCGCGCCATCGCTGGCGTAGGCTCTGCCGGTGTGGCCAACGGCGCTGTGACAACTATTTCTGCTGTCCTCCCAACAAAGAAACAGGCGATTTTCATGGGGCTCAACATGGGGATGGGCCAGCTGGGTCTGGCGACAGGACCCATCATCGGAGGCGCTTTTACCACAAACGTGTCCTGGCGGTGGTGCTTTTACATCAACCTCCCCCTGGGGGTTATCGTCGGCGGATTCCTTCTTTTCAACACAATCCCGGAACCGAAACCCAAGAGTCCGCCCCTGGAGATTCTCGGCACCGCCATCAAGTCTCTGGATCTCCCCGGTTTCATGCTCATCTGCCCCGCGGTGGTCATGTTCCTCTTGGGGCTGCAGTTTGGCGGGAACCAACACCCCTGGAACGGCTCCGTGGTGATTGGCTTGCTGATTGGCGGTGCCGTTGCCTTTGGCCTCTTTCTGGTCTGGGAGTATCGTCGGGGAGACGAGGCCATGCTGCCCTTTGCCATGCTCCGACACCGAGTCATCTGGTCGACCGCAATGACCATGTTCTTCAGCCTGTCCAGTGTCCTGGTGGCGGATTTCTACATTGCCATTTACTTCCAGGCGATCCGCGACGACTCGCCCTTGATGAGCGGCGTGCACATGCTCCCAATCACTCTCGGGCTGGTCCTGTTCACCATGGTCTCGGGCGCCCTGATTTCCGTTTTGGGCTACTATCTTCCATTTCTTCTTGCCGGCGGTGCGATCTCCGCGGTCGGCTACGGACTCCTGTCGACCCTCAGTCCCACGACCTCGGTTGTCAAATGGATCGGGTACCAGATTCTCTACGGCGTTGCAAGCGGTTGCACGACGGCAGCTCCCTACATCGCTATACAAAACCTCGTGTCTCCAGCGCAGATCTCCCAAGCCATGGCCATTATCATTTTCTGGCAAAACATCGGAGCGGCTACCTCCCTGATTGCTGCGAACGCCATCTTCAGCAACACCCTTCGCCACCAGCTTCAGCAACGCGTGGCACAAATCGGCCGCGATCCAGACGTCATCGTTGCTGCTGGAGTCCGCTCCATCCGGGACGTGGTGTCTGGCTCCCAGCTAGCTGCTGTGCTCACGGCCTACGCGAATAGTATCGACCACGTTATGTATCTCGGTCTTGCGGTCAGCCTTGCCGTCTTGGTATTTTCTCCGGGACTTGGATGGAAGGATATTCGCAAGGTCAAGGAGCTTCAGATCATTGGCAGCGAGCCCTCTGACAGCGATGATCCAGAGTCGGCCGGGACAAGTAGAGTAGTGCCAGCAATAGCTTAGACCAGGCTGCGATCACTATGTGTGACATGAATTGCCGGCTGGTGAGGTTGCCAGTCATTGTTTGCGGTATATCGATTCTTGCTGTACCCCCAATGAGATGTTCACTGGGATAGTTCACAGGCATTTAATATTACTCGCACCAGGTAACCCTGGAGGTGGTAGAACTCGACTAAGTAATAGTCTCGGTGATCAGGTGGATGCCTGAGGAGTCAGCACCCACCGCCCTGGTAGATAGTGAGATCACTCTTAGTCAATACACTCATCTGCATTCGCTCCTCTCCTTCTAGTGGTCTCTCGCTCAGCTTACCGATCACCTCGGCATCATTTTCGAGGAATACGTTTCACAATTGCCGATCACGATGTCTGCGTACCACTACAATGATATTCGTCGCGATGGGTTCGTCTCAGCCTTTGGCCGCTTCATGACAGACCCTGGTCGTATGGATCGAATCGAAGGTTCTCAACTCCGGAGCATGTTTTTGCCAAAGCTCTCACGCGAAGGGCAGAAGGCATTAAGAGATAACTCCGACTTCGTCCGTGCTCAGTTGAAACACTATGGGGTGCAGTTCGAAGAACGTGAATTCACTGGCCAGGGAACTGCATTAATGAAGGCAGCCCTCCAAGCTGGGAAGTGCGATCAGGTCCCTGACCGCATTATGAAGCTGCAAAGGCAGATGCATGCAGAATGGCTCAGCGAACGTACCCCCGAGCAACTCTCTTCCCACCCTGACTGGGTCATGCAAAAGTATTTCTTGTCTGGTGATCAACCTGATCGTACAAAAACGGCCACTGTCGTTGGCATACCCTTTGATCGACACAGCCAATATCGTTCCGGACAGATGATTGAAGCTGCCGGCAAGATCACTGGTCTACACCATATGAGAGCCTTTGGACCGGAGACTCAGGTCATTTTCATGGGTTGGGATAGAGCATTCGTGGAAAAGGCAGCCGATCAGTACCCTGTCGAGGAGGCAAGGCGATTACAGGACGAGGAAGACGAGCGGGAGAATGAGCGGGAAAAATTACATATGGACTATCTCAACAGCCGTAGACAGCAGGCAGAGGATGTCACCCCCGTCGGCACCTACATTGTTGACAGTGAGATTATTGAGAGGGAGTACCCAGACATGGCAGATGATCTCAGCCTTGACATCCATCGGACCGATACACCTGGTGTTTTCAAAGCCGACTTTGATTTCGGGATTCTTCAAGGGGTTATGATTATCTGTTCCGAGAAGTTTGCCCTGGATGAATACTGCGCTCAAGCGAATCGCGACGATGAATCCGACTGGAACGATTCTATGGATGAAATGGGATCTGAAGAGGAAACTGATGACGAGGATAGTGTTCCAGCCAAGAAGCTAGGCGCTAAGAGAAATCCACCGGCTTCTAACCCTATGACGAGGCCAAAGAAGCATAAGGTAGGGCAAGATCAGCCTCGCAAATATCTGCTCAAGCTCAAATGCCGCGAGATGGGCGAAGGCATGATCCACTTCCAGGCAAGCGACGGCACTATCAACTTCAAGGATAAAAACTTCGCTAGCTTTGAAGGAGTGGCGGATTTCCCCGGCGTGGGTCAGGGGGTATCTTTTTTTGCACGCAAGATTTCTGATTTGCCTTGTCCATCTGGAAACGATTGGACCGACTATTCGGAGCGACAATATGAGATGGAACGGGTCAACAGATGGCGCTAAATCTCATCGCTCAGTGTGCAAATGGGAAACCCGAAAGAGCCTTGGCTATTTTGCTAGAACCAGAGCCTTAGAGAATAAAACAAGACAATTAATTTTCAATCTCACCGTACAGAAGGAAATTGTGGTAGGGTATATTACATAACCGCACAATTAATATCCTGTCCCTGCACTATTCGAATCCGACTCAACTACAGCGTCACGACAAGCTTCTTCCCCGAGACACCCTTCCTCTGGAGATCCAAAGCCCCTTGAATCTTGTTCAGCCCCTTGCCTACCACGTGCGGTGGAGGGGCTGGCACAAACTGGCGCTGCTCAAGCGCCTGTGGCAGGAACTCCGTGTAGATGCGAGCCACGACGCTCTCAGCGTCGACTAGGCCATCGAGGAGAATGAATTTGGCTTCGATCCCGGTCCGAAGACGCCTCCCGGTCGACTTGATCATGCCGCCGACCATGCCTATTAAGTACGTGCCTTTGCCGACAAAGGTCGTGAGTTTGTCGGCGGGTATTATGGCGCCGGCCACGGCGATGCGCTTCCGCGTGAGGCGGACATCATGATGCCGCATCACCGCGGTACATGCCTCGACAGCCCCACGGCCAATGGTGTAGGCGCCGACCAGCTCGCGGCCCTGCAGAGCATCCAGGAGGTCCTTGACTAACGTTTTGCTCCTGTAGTCGAAGACATGGGTGGCACCGAGACTCTTGACGTACTCGAAGTTCCTCGGGGACGAGGTAGATATGACTTGGTAGCCAGCGGACACGGCCAGCTGCACGGCGTTGCTCCCCACGCTCGACGCGCCGCCGGTGATGATGACGGTGCGCGGCAGGCCGGACTTGCCCACAACGTCCATAGGGGCCGGGATTCGAGGCATGTCGAGGCCCAGATAGTCAGGGTGAAAGAGGCCCCACGCGGCCGTCCCGAGACCCAGCCCCAGGACACAGGCCTGTTCGTCGGTGATGTGAGGTGGAATGGGTGCTAGCAGGTGCTGTCGCATTACCGTGTACAGCTGGAACCCACCCTCGGCCGGGCGGTTGACCTCCTTGGCTATGGCCGTGGCGCTTCCGAAGACTCGGTCGCCTACCTGGAACCGCTCGACGTCGGGGCCGACCTCGACTACTTCGCCGGCAACATCGGTGCCGAAGATGAAGGGGTATTTGATATATCCAGCGATCGCCGGTCCAATGAACTGCAACACCCAGTCGAAGGGGTTAATGGCCACGGCGGTGTTCTTGATCACCACTTGGCCCGGGCCGGGGGGTGTGTAGGGCGCGTCGCCAACCTTGAACGGTCGTGCCTTTTTGGCGGGGATCCAGGCCGCCTGATTATTTGGAGTCATTGCGATTGGAGTGAGGTAGTGGATGGTGTGAAGTAAACCGAATGAAACAAAAGCTGCCAAACTTGAGCGGGGTTATATGGATATGATATTAATGAGACCACTAAAATGAGCTCAAGGGCTTCCATACCAAGGACGGACTCTGCGCGGCATTCAGAGGACTGAATTCCGGTTGAGACATGCCATAGATGTCAATTCGAGTTATTTTCGCGCCATTTCCCTTCCTCGTATCGTCCCTCGAAAAGGTCTGCTTCTTCCGCGTACAGGGTATTTTGTAGTCCAAAGAGAATAGACTGCGCCACAAGCGTTGCATCTTAAGTGGCTGCTACCCTTATTTTTGTTTAGTTCTTACTAAGATATAACCCCGCCGTCTCACTCTCTTCTTCCTGTGGCGGCCAGATCCGACGTTAATGGACGTCTTGTATAGAAACGGACTTCGGAGGTTTAAATCCGTTGGCATGACACGGCGGGATTTAAGTAATCTCCGCTCAAGGAACTCCCTAACATCCCTCCGTTCAACATCTCTGAACAACTCCCTCCTACCTATTATCAACTGAGCTGTCGGGATTTCCTCGGATACTATGGAGAGATCGAAATCGAAACCAGCCCTCGGCCAAGCATGCACCTATGGCCAAGCATGCACGCATTGCTACAAGGCCAAGTGCCGGTGCGTGCGTGCTCCAAGTGGTGATACTTGTGAAAGGTGTCTCCGTCTCAAGAAAAGGTGTGAGCCATCACAGTCGGTTCGCCGGCGGAATGCTCAGAAGGCCCAGACAGACACAGCGTCTGATAGGCGGATCGCTCGACTGGAAGACAAAATGGAGAACTTGTTATCCGCTATGCAATGTATCATCGGTTCCACGGCGGCTCCGGACTCTGCTGTCCACACCCTTCAACTCGGCCACGGAGACAGGGTTTCATCGTCCACGTCTTCTTCGAATACCACTCTAGTAACCCCTGCGAGCACTTCTCTCGGCTTCAGTGAGGGACCGAACTTCACGATAGAGGCGATTCAGTATTCTCTGTCTACTCCCGCTCCATCGCCAAATCAAGCAGACGAACGGCTCGATTTCTTCCGGTCCCGAATGCTGCCATTTTTTCCGTTCATCGACCTGACCCCAGACATGACAAGCTGCTATCTGCGCCAGAACAGGCCTTTCTTGTTCCAAGCCATCCACACCGTGACCACATTCTCAACCCAGGAAAGACTGACTCAGGTGGAGGAGCTGAAGCGTCTCCTGTTCACATCAGCCTTGCTCAAGGTCCAGTCAAATATCGACCTGCTGCTTGGATTACTAACATACCTAGCATGGAGTACTGACCCTTTTCTTGGCGGAGCTGATCTCGTCTCTCGCCTCATGATGCTCGCCATTTCCCTCGTCTATGATCTGCGATTGTTCAAACCATCCTCACCAGACGTGCAACTCATGATGACTATAACCCAGGGGCGGGCGGATGACAATAATCAGAGCCACGACGACGAAACGCCCTACAGCTTATTGGAAAGGCAGCGGGCAGTACTGGCGTGTTTTATTTTGAGCTCCAAGTGCGCATGCCTTCCTTAGGGTGGACCCGTACTAACGTATGACTACCCTAGTATTGCGACACACCTTGGGCGTCAAGACGCTTTACGATGGACGCCTCAGATGGAAGAGGCTCTTCGAGTCCTGTCAATAAGCCAAGCATGCCCTGCAGACAGGCTATTTGTCTCTCAAGTCCGCTTGCAGTTGTTAAAGCAAAGAGCGGACGACGTCCGACAACAAGACGAGGCTCGTACCGGAACAGCTCCTGCGGCGATTTCAGCTCCTCGCCTATTGTATCTCAAGACTTTACGTAGGGAGCTCCATGAGCTAAGATCTTCGTTTCCTCAAGATCTGCCCCAGCTAGGTAAGTAGGTTCCCAAGCGAATAACCAGGCAAACTATCTCCGCTGCGATGATGGCTGATACCTTCACTGGGGGATGCAGACATTCTCAATGCACACGCCCAATACGTCGAATTATACATAAATCAGCTCGCCTACTCCGTCAGTCAAGACTCTCATCCTCTCAGTCTGTCTGGAGTACTAGGATTCGAACGCCTGGAATGTTTGTGGCGGTCGGTTGAGAGCATCAAGTCGTGGCTGGACCATTTCTACCGGATCCCTTGCTCGCAACTTGTCGGCCAACCTTTTCATTTTTGGTCCCAGATGATTCTGACAGTCACATTGTTAAAATATCTATCAACACTCCAAGACCCAGAATGGGATTGCCAAGCTGTGCGGAACACGGTTCACTTGATCTCGACAATGGACTGTATGCTGCAGAAGCTCGATCTGAGCAGCAAGGAGCCGGGACTTCAGTGCGATGACCATCTACTCAAGTTTTTATCGAAGCTTTTAACAAGGTGTCGCCTGTGGGCTGAAGCTCGGTGGCATGACGAGGAAACCAGGCCCTGCCGGAGTGCAAATACTCACACCGCTAGTAACAATCACCCTATCCCAGATCTAGATCAGATGGTCTGGATGCAGTCGATGGATTTGGGGGATGATCAGTGGTTTGAAAATGTACTCGGTATGCCTACTACATTCTACTAGTTTGGAGGAGGTCAAAATGTCGATGTCAGGTCTGGATATCGTTTGCACGCATAACATTGGTACTATTCTCTTTCCTTCTTCCAGATGTACGATCATCCGCATATAGATACGCGAGTAGACTTTAGCAGGTGTCGCCTTCATTTCCCGGAGGTCTTCTTGCGCTTGGCCTGTTCCTCAAGGTACCGTTTTACCTCTTTTGCCTCTTCCACATCTGTGTCCTCCTTTTCGATTTCATATGCCTTCAGATGCTCTGGGATCTCTTCGTACTTCGCATCGCGGTCGTACAGTTTGTCTAGTTGCTGGGTATTCTCCTCTGGAACATCGTAGTTGATGTGGAACCAATGACCATCCAGGCACATGAGATATGGCGCGACAGATGGTATGGTCCAGGCTTCATCCGCAGTTTGGGACGAGTTGTCTTTACTGGCCATTGCGAGGGTTATTTAGTGGATAGAGAGATAATAATTGTCTCCTTTAATAATTAGTGAGGGATTTTGTTTGTGTGGAGGGGAACGAAGAGAAGGAAGCCTTAATGGACGAAAGGATAGAGTCATCTGCTAGTGAATTGATCTGCTGGGCTTTCTGGGCGTAACAGACCGCGATAATCACACCTGGTAACCGTGCTAAGCGATGACTAAATGACGCGTTATGCTCCTAATAATATACTTTGTCGTTCCATTGTCTGCCTGGTCAGGTAAGTCTAATTGTGACGATGCGGAGTATTAAATCTCTTCTGCATATTGTGCTTCTGGCCTATTACATTGTTTGAATCTTTTAAGTTGTTTTATTATGTTGCGGATAACGTTTGCGCAGAATATTTTGGAACAGGGGTATGGATCTTAGGTTCTGAAGCCAATGGTCTCATTTTTCCTCGTAATTTGGCCTACAGTGGTTTACACTCGAGATATAAGACAGTTACAAGGTATAGCAGGTGGTGGGAAGGTGGCTGGTTATCCACTGATTAACTTCCTTAGCCTAGTCCAACGACGACTCCATTTGCGTTTTCGAATCCGAAACCGAATTGCTCTTTCCAGTCATCGTAATTATAGTCCGTAATTTCAGAGACGGCCTGGAGGATACGCGTAACAATGTAAGAAATCTGGATCATGGCGTAGCGGCCTAGTCCGGGTTGCAAGCCGTCAGCGACCGTTTGATACTACTATCGACGATGAATACTCACGGCCTGGGCAGGTCCTGGGGCCTTGAAGAAATGGAAGATACCCCGGTGGATCGCCATTTAACACTTCCCACCGTTCCGGAAAAAATTCAGTGGCGTTGACTCTGAAGACTTCACTCATGCGGTGGCTCGCCCAAATTGAGATGACTACTATAGTCCCTTTCCTCACTAGAACGTTAGACATGCCGTTACTACCTCCTCCGTAAGGCATGAGGGTGTCTTTATTTGCTATTCGTGCATCGAATGGAACCGCCGGGAAAAGGCGCATTGCTTGGTAGCCCGAATCTCTCAGTATAGCCCGCAGAATTGGCTTTAATCGTATCACATACCTTCATTGAGTACATAGTGTAAATACTTCATGCTCTGTAGCTGTTCGTATGTAGGATGCTCATACCCGACATTCTCGAGTATAGTGGCCCGCAACTTTTCAGTCACTCGCTCGTCCTTAGCCAGAAGGAAAAAAGTGGCGGATAGTACTGTTGTCATGCTGTCGATTGCTGCTAGGAGTATACTCAGGCAGTGGTCACTAAGCTGATTGACATCCTGGATGTCTCTGACAAGCCCACGAAGAAACAAGGATCCCCCCACTGATCTCTTGCTTTGATTACCATCGCTCACCTTGCCAGGATTTGCTAACTCTTGATCCACGTGCTCTATGACATGTTTTCTCGCGTCATCGCATGCAATTTGGTATCGCTTCTTCGAGTAAAGATGGTGAAGAGGCCCTAGGCGACCACATTTGGCTATGGTGTTTTTTATGTAGTTCAAATTCTTGACAAAGTGCTCATTCGAGGTAGTCTGAGTCAAGCCAAGCTGATCTGCCGAGCCTCCCAGTGCGAATGATGTCATGATGTCGGTGCATAGGTCCGCAAACGTTGCTTGAATGTTAAAGCCTGTCCGATTTAATGGTACACTTCTCAGAAATCTCCCCACGTGCTCCTCCAGAACACTGAGGTTGCAAATTTCGCGGTTGTTGGCGAGCGCGGTCCGGAAGACCTTTCTCGTTTTCTTCCACTCCTCCAAGCCCTTAGCGGCGAAGATACCGTTTGGCGTTGCATACATGAACAAGCTCCCTATATGATCAGCAGGGAAGTAGTCTCCAACCCCAGTAGAAAGCACTCGCGTGATATTATGAGTGTTATGGGTAAATATGATCCTCTTTCCTAAAATATTAGCGGCATATGTGTCGCCGTACGTTTTGAATAAGCGATCTGTATACTGGCAGACGTCCTTCTGTTTGAAATGCTGGACCAGTTTAACAAGCGTGAAGATTCCAAGCCAGTCCCAAGCGTTGTGGAGGGGCGGCCTCTCATACTGATTGTCGATTGAGTGATTGGAGAGCTTTCTGCGCCGAAACAATAAGGCTGTAAAGACGCCCAATGCAATAATTAGAAAAAACGACATTGTGAACAGGTCAGACTTGACTCAAAGCTTTCTTTTTTTTCCTCAGCGTCTTGAAGGACTTAATACCAGGTACTTGGTGGTTGCGCAATAATTGCGTCTTCTACAAGAAAATATCACTACCGCATTTCATCCGCATGCGGAAGCTAAGTTGCATTAGACGAAGGATGTGGTATTCACGTGCAATGGGTATGATCCACATACAGTCTAGATATGTCATCACTTTGTCACGAAAGAGTCTTGTTGTTGTGATGGTTATGTGCGTGGTGGATGGACGGTTATGGAGTGATTTGTTATCTGTTGAACTAAAAAGCCTTACAGATAACTTAGGTGAAACATAACTTTTATGACGGGAATGTGTGGGTTGGAACAGGATCCGCCCGTGCTTGTTATGATCACAACAATAATGGCATTCATGTAGTTGGCATACCTCACAGTCTGACCAACATTGAACAGCGCTCTGCGGCTGCTAATTACATGACAACGGACAATAACATGTTTATTAGGAATTATGGAAGAATTCAGTTGGGGCAACGAGAGCTTCGAAGATAACGGCCGAGAGCCATCATAGGAAAATAGTGTCGATAGTAGTCATACCCCAGGTAGAAATGATTAGGAAAACCAGTACCAGTGTACGCTTTTTCCGGCCATGAAGCTCCTCCAAGTTCCTCTGATGTTTGCGAGGAAACCAAATATCCAATGCCGCGTACAATGGAGTCATCAGTGTGGGGAAGGTAAGCTAGCAAGCCCATCAATGCCCATGCTGTTTGGGAGGGAGTGGATTCTCGTTGCTGTATTTCAGCATGGCGGTACGAGAGTAAAGACTCGCCCCAGCCACCGTCGGGATTCTGCTTTGATTTGAGCCACTGCAGAGCGGGCTGTACCAGTTCTCGAACTCGAATGTCCTCCTCAACAAAGTAAGATAAGCCACATAGGGCATGACCTGTGCCATATATATAGTTGGATCCCCAGCGCCCAAACCAAGCACCATATGGTTCTTGATTCTGAACTAGATAACTAATGCCACGATTGCATGCCATATGAAGCTCAGCATAAAGATCATCTGCATCATTGCTCCTCTCGCGGGCAAGAATGATCATCAGCCCAAAAGCTTCCAAGATGCGGCCGGTGATGTCGGGACACGACGTGTCACACAGACTGTCCATGTCACTGAAAGGGATTTTATTGAGAAACAACTTGTCGTTTTCAACATCAAAAGCAGCCCATCCTCCATCGGAATTTTGCATACCAAGGATCCATTTAGCTGCTGTCCTCACAGAATGTGATGTGATCGTTTGAGGGTCATATTTGGCCTGAGCAAGAATAACGGCAGCTGTGTCATCCACATCGGGGTACCATGTATTTTCGTACTCAAAGCTAAAGCCACCAGGCGCTAGGTGCGGACGGTACACACACCAATCCCCGCGAGACTCTAGCAGTTGGTGATCCCGGATCCAGTGTATCGCCTTGCTGATTCTCTCCCGGCTAGTTGACATGGCGTCACAAAGTCCGATAGACATCAACGCCGTATCCCACACTGGGGAAACACACGCTTGGATCCGCTTACCATTGCAGTCCTTCCAGGAGAAATTTTCCAAGGCCTGTATTCCGAGTCGAATTGGTCGGTCATCGGTCTGGTATCCCTCAAGGGCAAACGCATACACACTCCCATGCATTGGCGGGAAGATTCCGGCCCAGTCTCCTGTTACTTCCTGACGTTCCAGGATCCATTCTATACAGCGCCGTCGTGCATAAGTACGTACCAGAGGAATGGACCGAAGTCCATTGAATTGGTATAGCAACTTGTCCAAAACACTGAATGCAAGCCCAACAATGTCCATTTCACCTAGTAGTGTCCAAACAGATGGACCGTAAGTCACGCTTTTATTGCTCGGATCTTGCCATAATTCGTCCAGATAGTTATTTTCTGCTGAACGTCCGTTCGGCAGTGCGTACACTGGCTGATGATGGCAAATGATCAATAAAGGGGCAATAGTGCCGCGAGCCCAGGACGCAAACCTGTAGATACTGATCGGCAGTATGGAAGGTAGAAGTATGAGCTCCACGGGGAGCTGGGGTACTGCACTCCATGGGAACAAGCCAAAGGTTGCTAGGAAAATGCGAGTAAACACACGAACTTCAGCTATGCCGCCTGCCTTAATGATAAATTTTCGGGCGTTTTCCATGGCTGGTAAATCGGTCTTAGTCCCAAGTATTTTCAACGCAAGATATGCTTCGGTCGTGCTAGATACATCGCCTGGGTACTCAGGTGCCAGACCCCACGAACCGTCAGAGTTTTGTTCGGAGAGCATATAGCGACAATAGGCCTCGCGCTCAGCGTTCAAGTCCAATCCTAGCGCCTGTCGGAGGAATATATATTCGGCAGTGATCGTGACATTGGACTTGAGTTCCCCGCACCAGTGGCCATCAGAGTGCGCAGATCCTAGAGCATACTCCGTGGAGAGCTTCAGTGTATGCTCGACCCGGGCAATAAGATCATCTGCTTTGGATGCATGATGTTCACGCGTTTTTTTCTTTGTGGCTGGCTTCTGTGTTGATGTGTGTTTGACTGCGATGTTGTCCGGACCGATTAGTGGCATCGTGATGACCAGACATTGAAGGAAAGACCGAGTGACACCGATGATCGCTTGGATGTTTCACGTCGGGAACTTGAATACTTGATTACCCTACAGTACATTTTATATAATCTTACATTCAGGGATATCAGCCATGGGGGAAAAGGAAGTTGCATTTCCGAGTTACATCACCACAAGTTGGGTTTACTTTCTTGGATAAGATCCATGACTATCTGGTTTCAAGACAAGTATCCATCAGTTGATCGCGATCATCCTATATCCGGCGACCTGATCTAATAATTAGCTATTCTTTGGTAACGTCCAGTTCGCTAAGAAGGCCGAAAACGGAGCAGGCAATCCATGGTTCGGGTAAAGGAATTGAGAGAAAGGCGAGTTCAACCATGTCTCTTCCTGCCCGTGTCAACACAAATATGGCACGTCAACTGATGGGGTTACATAAAGCTTTTGATCTCGGCAGTCTATGGATGTTAGGTACAAGGACAAGTACCCTTGAATAGTCGTCTGTATAGGATGTACTTTTACTACCGTGACATTGACACGATTAGGAACTCTCCCAATCTACCTACATAGAAGCCACTCGACTATCCAGATTAGTCATCCCTTGCCGGCGGTGGATTAACGTAATCGGTAAGCGATCCGCCATTGCGGCCGCCATCTGCTGTATTCCATATAAAATGGCACATTTTTAAACATTAGGATTTCCATCACAACAGCTTTAGGGGAATTTTTCTATAAGTAGAGTTATATATATGTATAACATAGAATAGAAATTCAGTTTTGTCTAATTTTTTTAGGATTTTTCTGAAGTGATAATCTAGTATCATTCTTAAATACAAAAAATACGGCTGTAAAGAATATTACCTTAAGAAAATGAATCCCACAAAGATCTCTACTTAATATATACATATTCAATATGAGAGTATTTTGTATACTAAGTTTTAGGTATCCTAGATGCTTTTTGTTGAGATATTGAAGTTTTGAAAAGTGCCATTTTATATGGAATACAGCAGTTGGCAGCTGGCATATAATAGCGGATCGCTTACCGATAACGTGTTGGGATACTCAGAAGTACTACCTTCATCACTTCTCCTGATTCTATAATTACTGACTGGCACATCGACTTTGGGAAAATCTCAAGTCTCCGTCCTCCCTCAGAGAGACTTACACAAGAATGGGCCTTTTCTCACCATTCGAGCGGCGCACACGACCCCCTACAATCCCTACCGACCGAATTGTTCCGTTGCGCTATTTTGATGACCAGAACTACCTACGTCATTGTCACGACTTATGCGCGACTCCGATGGCCGATATTCAGTATGTGTCAAGAAAAATCTGGATAGGTCGTATCGTTTTATCTGTAGGTACGAGTGTAAGCAATAAGATCATTACATCCCTATTGATTGCACAAGATCCCAAATGGGATGGAGTAGTGTCGATATCATTCCAAGCTCAATGAACTTCACAAGTACTGTGGTCCTTAACTCGGGTCAAGCGAGACACAGTGGCAATTTCAGAAAACCCAACCACACTTGAGCGCTGAATAACAACGTAGCTGGCGTTTAATTAACCTTCCTTCGACGGACTCGGACAGTAGCACTTGGTGGTACAAGCATATGCTCCCCCCAAATCATATTGTCCGGTCTTTTGTCCAGATGCTCGATATCGTAGTTTAAAACAATATATGCGACGATCATCTTGAGAAAATGAACAGCAAAATGCCGAGCCGGGCTGAGGAGCATGTTAGGTCAATGGGCAATATTCGACCATCTCAGAAGGAGAGAAACTCACCACGCATGACGTCCTGAGCCAAAGGGTAGATATGTCGAGGTGGCTGCTACCATATGCATTTTCTGCTTGGACATACTAGCGTCTTGAGTATTGTCTCTCCCGCTTAGACCACTGCCATTTTCATTAGTCTGCTCTTCGACGAATCGGTATGGCTTGTATGACTGTCCCTCAGGATAGAACTTCTCATCTGTATGGATATCGAAGGTGGACGCGGCAACCCACATACCCCGTGGCAGATGTTGGCCCGTGGGCAAGGTGATACCGGATGGATGGATGACTTCTCGGTTTGATGCATGTAAGACCGCTGGAGTTAGACGTAATGTTTCCCGAATGGCACTATCTGTGTACCAGAGCTTCTTAAAAGACGTTGGGGCTGCCCATTCTTTCTCTGAACTAAGGATGTTTGCGGCTTCCTGCCGAAGCTGCTGATGTAGTCCCATTTCTGGCGGAGAGCTTGCAATATCTAAGATTGCAGCACAAGCGCTAGGGACGGTGGTCATAAATGGTAGCAAGACCTGCGTTCTTATGTCAGTTAAGGTTCAAAGCGACCCAAAAAAGGGACTTACAAAGAAATTGATAAACGCGGAGAGATGTCCCTCATCGAGCTTTTCAGACCCACGCAACCTGTGAGAAACTCGAATGAACGAGGTTACTAGGTTATAAGGTACCCTGGAATCCTTTTCAGAGATCTGCTCTTTTTCTTCCTGCTTGATCTGGGCCAGCCACTCCTTGATGAGTGATGTGGTGGCAGCCCACCCTCTCTTTTGAACAAAGTACAGGGGAACTCTGAGAAAGATGGAAAGCAGGGGCTGCAAGAACCAGGGGGTCAATTGACCACACATTATCATGGCACCTGTATGGAGACTGATCAATCTGGTGAGAGAACGTATGTAGGATTCATCACGGCACAGCGGCAAGCCCCATGAGATCCGGGCACTCGTGCGGAGTACAACTCGTAGCATCACTTCAAGGAGGCGGACAGGCTGCCAGTTGTGGCAATCTTTCCCAAATTCCTGGTCAATATTTCGACGGAGCTCGTCAGCGAGATCAGACTGGATCCGGTCTATATTCTGAGTGAGAAACTGGTTGATCAGCACAACGACAATCTTCACATCCATTGCAGAACGAGCAATGGGAAGGAGATGATCAAGGCTCAGATTCTGGTTCATGACTTCGTGCGGAGATAGAATATTGTCAGGTTGCCGGATCGCCCATTCAAAGTCTTTCACTGGCAAGATGGCTTGAGGACGTAGATTGCCAATGGCATGAACAAAGAGCTGATCATGTCGATTAAACTATTCTCATAGCCATTATTAGATAATGGCGCCATTCAATCGAATCGCAAGCATATATAAATGTATGTTTACCTCGGCATATCCTTCTAAGAGGCTCAGTCGTCCTGAAAGCCAGCCTCGGAACCAGAACCTAAGCCCACCAAAGATATTCTTTCTTTGCCCTGCGCGCGGAACCCCTTTGGGGAATGAAGGGGGAATCTTCCATCGCCCAAAAATAAGAGCGATAAGAATGGGGGATACAGCGCCGAGAAGCAGGGCGATGGATAGGTGTGGATAAATAGAAACCAAGGGCAGCTGCATCATCCTGATCGGTGGAATTGCTATCTTACTGATACTGCACATAGAAAGTTCGTAGGACTGAATAACCTGAGCTCTGGCGGCCGCATCTGGAAGATACATGGGCGAACATTTGTAGGGAAGGATTGCACCATAGGGTCATGATTAAAAGTCATAACAAGGACAACTACACAGAATTAACCTTAAATGCAGTCCGTGGTCAATGTACTATCCACCGGTTGGATTCATGACGGGGTTACATTCCAGATGATCCAGACCGGGATGGGCTGGCTTACTAATGGGGAAATAAGGACCTTAATCTCCGATCGGAGAGTTGCTTGGACATAATCCCACAGTTCTGCAATTATAGACTACGCATTCGTAAGAATCATTGGGTGAGAATGGCCAATGTGCCAAGCCTTGGATGTGTCAGACGGAAATGGATGACGCAACATATCAGCTGCATTTCGAGGGGCGTACAGCTGTACGCTTGTCATAGATTGCTAGAGAAATGCGCTGTAGACTCGATGTATATCGGATCAGTCACTTGAGCCTCCCACTCAGGCCATGGGCTGCTACACAGTGCAAGGATTCTGATATCAATTTCGATTTGGATTTCAAACCCATGTTCCGTTTCATCAGAACTATTCTCCTGCTTTCAAAGAAGGCACAGACAGGCCTCCTCTAAAGCAGAGACATCTAGTTATAAGAGGAGGATGCGTCATGCCTTTTTTTTTTTTTTTTTTTTTTTTTTTTTTTTTATTAATTAAAAATTAAAGAAAATTAAAAAATAAAAAGACAATTCAGACGTTTGGACGAAACGCGCTCCACACATTATCGGAATCTTCCAGTGCAAGCACGTTGAAGGGGAAAGTCACCAGCAGTAAAAATTGTACGAGCACCACCTACAACATCCGATTGGAAGTCCTTTTGCCCAGTGATAGCCTCGGTCTGGGAGGCTGGAAACGAGAGATCCCAGTCAATAGTGCCTGGGGGTAGGCTCTCTGCTATTGATGAAACGGTCTGCAGCTCTTGAACTCCACTACAGCATTGATCCCTTTGTACAGTCGCTGGGCCTTGCATGGAGCGCGCTGGTTGCGGAATATCGCTACCGTCATTAAGATCCTCAAGGCGACGGGGTTTGTCAGGGCATCCTAGTTCAGATATTTGCATTGGTTCAGCAGGTGTTGCGCCTGCGTGTTGCAAACAGCTCTCAAAAGAAGAGGCAGATATCGGTGGAAAGCATTGGGCTCTAGGAGATGCATCATCTTGCATTGCGTTAGTCGGGTGAATGGTAGCAGTAAGATACCGTGTACCTCCCCCGCTGCTATACCTGCGAGCACGCCAAGCGAGCTCTCCCCGAGCGGAGAAGCCCAACAGTGATATGGCCAGCCAGGTGTAGTGATCGGTGCTAGAAGGAAAAAACTCGAGGAGGAGCTCTGGATCGGGTGCGAGACTCGTCCATGTTAAGAAGCAGATGTTTCAGTGAATTTAAATAGGTCAAAATGGACGGACAACGGATGAGATAGGCCTTCGGTGGCTTAGAAAGGTCTTTATCTCTGCAACAACTAGCCGTACAGTTGGAAGATATTTTAGATGGCCATGAGAGCCATCTGACGCCTGATTTTGAAAAAGAAACTGCGTGCGTACTATTCCAGGACTGACGAAGGATCATAAGGCTCATTTGAGAGCTTAATAGTATTCCATCCATTGCTGGAAGGCTGCAATTGAAGCCGGAACCTGGTTATGTTAGGTGGGCCATGGACATGACACGCATGCAGAATGTGCGATACGGCAGTTGAAGGGGTTGCAGACCGTGAAGATTCCAGGATTGTAACATTTATTGGTTAACTTCTTTTATAATACTGAACGGAAAATATGCAGTTGTTATGATGAAGGCAAGTTCGTGCCATAAACCTTTCGGGCCTTCCTGCGTATGGTTAACGAAGTCTATGCGTATGCTAGCCCATGCAGTCATGACGTCAGAAATTCATGGATTTAGCTGTATAAGTTCTATCATTGTGGATGCTCTTCCCAGCGATGTGTTGCCAGTAAAGACTTGATGTCTTGACCACAGGAGGAGTGCACCATCATGCCCATCTGAAGTTGGTCTCTTTGTTGGTCTCCATATCTTCAGTATACCTTTTGTGCAAGCTGCTGCTGTCGCGGCTGCATAATGACCATTGGAGGGCACTCTCAATTTATCATTAGTGTCAAACAAGTTGAAAATTAAAATTATCACAAGATAGAAATTGCGGACCTTTTATTTCGATGTGATAAATTCCACTGACTGCGCGGGAAAACTAAATCAGCATGGGTACTATCTCAGAGAACCACTCTCTCCAAGGTCTCCCTATACTATGATCTGTTGTGTTGCTGTACTATGTCAGCTAACTACTTCCTCCATGAGCTATTAGGGCCTGACCTATCAGAGGACTAGTCATCCCCTTCTGAGGATGTTACCATTGAAGGGGAAATTGTGGTCCTCTATGATAACATAATGCAGCTAAAGAAATGACCCTGCTCATCATTCTTTTCAGCTCATCATAGCTTCGCCTGGGTGCCGTAGGCATGCAAGTAGACTAATGGAATTGATCAGCATTTCTTAACCAATCATTATGTCTCTGTGCGCCAACAAAGGCTTAAACGAAAGCCACTAAGCCCAAAATGGTCAATTATCGCGATATCCTCGGCCAGCCAATTGTTTGATGACTTCACAGTTACTCAGAGACGAGTAGCAAGGCTTAGAGTCTTACAGTCTAGGTATATATAGCAGGTCGATCATATCCTGTCAGTCTCAGCGCCATCTCCTGCAATCAACTTCTCAGCTAGATCCAAATGAAATGCTCGTTTTCGCCTCTCAACTGATTAAGCAACCTCTCAACTCCATCCCAATTACTATGAAGGCCAACCCAATGCCGTCTCCCTCGGTGGACCATACTCGCATCGCGATAGCTGAAGTGACCATCTTCTCCCTCATTCAGTTGGTACAATTTGTCACAAGGTTCATGCAAGAATGGAAGTACTGGCACCACAGAAGGGAGAGAAGTGTCCGCAGATGCGTGCTGTACTCCTGGTTTGGCATGCTGGGGTTTTTGGCGCAGCGTAAGTGATAGCTGACCAGCCCGCTATGCTTTTGGACAGGGTTGACACTGTCTACTAGTTCGAATTGCGGGTTCCGCGATGGCGATTGCTGTTTCCAATCCGAGCAAGTCGGTCTGGACGGCAGAGATCATTCTGCAAAGTATCGGACTATCACCTCTTTTGTTTGAGGTGAGCCTTGTCCTACTGCGAAGGTATGTCACGAGTCGGCTCAAGATGTTGCAAGCACTAACGTCTAGAAAGTGGACAAGCTGGAGGACGCGGTCCCGGAAACACAAGGTACCCAAAACATTTGCGTTTCCTGCTTCACGCCTTTCGCTTCCCAGTCATCATTTCTCTGGTCTGTGCCGTGGTTGGTGAGACAATGGATATTTCTGCCTGTAGGGATATCGGCTCGGGCGTCTTCGTCATTACCTTTGCATTTATCATTGGTCTCGTACTTTGGATTGCAGTCGCCTACCGCACGGTTCTGCCCAGAAACGGCCGCCGCGTCGTGATGCTGGTCCTTGCCACTATGCCGTTCTTGGCCGTTAGAATCGCCTACTTTCTGCTGGGTGAGTTTGGGTCGGAGGAATTCAATGCTCTCACTGGCAAGGAGGGGATCAAAGTTGGTATGGGTCTGTTAATGGAGATAATCGCCACAGTGCTCCTGTTGTTATCACGAGGCACAATGGAGCCATTTCCATCCAAGGATCTCCATGCCGAGGAACTTGAGAGGGACGACAGGCCTTGAGCACAGTGGATTTCTTCTCAACAAACTTGGACATAATGACGACGGAGAAGGGTGAAAGACGGTTCAATCAAGAGCCGCCGCAAAATTCTTAGGTTGTACAGCTGCATAATGCTGCGACATTTGCACCAAATGGTTCTCTATCCATGATTTGGTTTTGGGGTCTGCCACCTCGTATGCCACACGCAGCGGAAATCCCATTCTGTACGGCCCTAGTGGACCGGTACCGTTGTATTCCACTGACTTGCAAATCTGATCTCGAAAAAAGGCGACCATAGCTTCATGTGTACCAGGATAACCAAGGGTCCGTAAGGCCTCGTGCATGATAGCCATGTATGCGTAATAGGAAATGAATATTGAGGCGATATTCAGATCAGAGTAGTGCACAACGATAGGATATACAGCGTCTTCGGTCGATGATAGCCTTTCGTATGGGGGTGGTGCCATTCGGGAAAAGCGACTATACCATTTTGACAGTCTGGTCTGCATCTCAAGAATTCGGGTTAGGGTTTCGGACAGCTTCTTCCAGGTTGCAGGACTCGTCATATCTGATGCTTTGATATCATAGAGCGCGTGAACAAGGCTTGGCGCCAGTGTGAATAGAGCCACGAATTCCTCTAGCGAATCTTCCAGCTCTTCGGAGTAGAATGAGTTGATGCGCTGCCGCATTATGGCATGCCAGCTTTCTGAGGCTAGGAAGCATCTTTCCCCGGAGAAGAGAGAGTGCATTACCTGCGCTCATGTCAGTCTCATATCATATTCAGACCATGAAGACACCCACAATCAATCCTCGTGCAGCTTTGAGTAATGTATTATTGAATGGGTCCTTGTAAGAGTTCGGCCCACGAATCTCCGCCAGCTGGCTCACTGCCTTTGCATGTTTCATCCATGTAACTGGATCTTGAGTATTTGCAAACAGCTAACTTAATCAGACGACATTGCTTCTTCCTGTGACGGGGAATCAGGTGCCTACCTCGTACAAGCACAGAAGTAGCACCGCGCAGAAGATATCAGAAGACAGACGCTCAGAAGGGGCGTTTAGAGACTTTCGAAGTCTGCTCAGAGCCTCAATGTACGCAAACCTAGAATACCGCGCGATCTGCGCATTCTGCAACACCTTCGAAATATGGTGTGCTGTAAAGCATCGAACAGTTGCATCCAGGGTTTTGTTCCGTCCATAGATAAATGGGAGACTGCTGAACCATCTGGAAACAATATGGATTGAAGTCGATGAGTAGCCCTGAGAGAGGTCATCGACTACCGATGAAAGCCCTTGGAGGACATTAATCGTTGGAGAAGACAGCGTGGACACCGGCGTACTCTCTGTCACTGATCCCCTGTCTGCCTCATAGGTTTTTCTGTTAGACGCGCTCAGTACAGAACCAGAGACATTTGTTGGAGGTACGCGTCGAGAACGATAAGGCTTTCCAGTTTTGAACTTGAAGTTCCTGACATAGCCGGGGCATTGCTTTCCATATTTCTCACACCGCGCACAGCCTGGAAGTCGCTCATCACACTATATATATGTCAGCGGTGCTCTGGCCTCCCATTTTTGTAAGACCAACCTTCACGCGACGCTGGACACAGAGTAGACACCCAGAACTCCGCATACCTGCCATTTTGGGATGGACAGAGCGTTTAGACCCTTCTGACTAGGTGTTAACTGATAAACTCTGGAGAGGACAAGCCTATGTGGTTAATACGAGACGGCTGAGTATGGCTACGGCGCGCTACAGCGACCAGAAACATCATTTGCTAAGCCAATAGGAAGGCATCTGCATCGCAGAGGGACTCTCGGAGGGACCCAACCGTTCCTCGCTTGGTTTACGTCCACATATCATTTTAAATATGAGCGGGTACTGCTGGCTATGCTGATGTCAGAGCCCAGAGGCAGGCGACTGTTCGCACTCTTTGGTCCTCAAAAAGCAATTGAGTAATTAGCTAAGCTTCATAAGCGATAACTCGGGAATTCCCAAATTGGGTTAGGTGGACTGCTGCAGGCCGTCGTCCCGTACTTAAGCCCACACATCACACCTCGCTGTTCTCTGCGAGCTTTCTTCATCATTCTCCCCAGTGTCATCCAGACTATTTAGTAATTAGAATAAACTACTTAGTTCTTACTAAGCTATTTATGTACACAGAGTTTGGAGAAATTCATCATGTAAGGTGGTGGCCCATGATGGAGGCTCGCTGGCGGCTCTCCATGTGACAGGTATTCTAGGCAAGGGACTGAGCCTGAACCACTACAAATTCAGTAAGCCCTTGTTGGTTCCGAGTTTAGCAGTTTATGCAACTCTAATCCAATAAAGCCACTAAAACGATACCAACGGTTTTAACCAAACTCAAAGAGGTTTAGGGGGCGGAGGGAATCGTAACTGCTATGGTTCCCTAGGCTAGGGATCAAACCCAAGCCACTGCAAGTTCAGTGAGGGTTGGTTCTGAGTTTAGCAGGTCGATATGCTACTCTAGCCTGTACTCAGACTGAATGCAACCCTACTCCATACCACGGTTAGAAAAAGGTGTCAACATTGTCCGGTGGCTGGCGAATGCGCTGTATGCTCGCGTGCGTTCTTATTCAGAAGTTCAATAGTATGACCCTCGAAGAGCCGACCAACTTCCTGGATCTCCTGGGTGTGGTATGGCTGGAGAACTACCTCCAACAACTGCGAATCGTCCCAAACGACAATTATTCTTGTATCGCACCACCGAGACTTCATCAATTCCGTTTGCAAAGAGATCATCATCTTACGTGATCAAAAACCCAACTACTTCAAAGGGAATCTTGCAGCCTACGAACAAGATTTTGAAAGTCAAAAATTGTACTGGGGACGCATGAAGGAAGCCGAGCAGCGTCAAATAGCCCACATGGAAGCGAGTATTCGCGAGATCATGAAGATCGGCGAGAAGACCAATGACGATAATAAGCTTCGCCGGGCCCAATCTCAACAAAAGAAGGCCGAGGATCGGATAGGTACTCAAGTGAATGCCACCAGTGGTCGATTCAAGATCTGGCTGGATTTCACCTGCCCAGTCGAGCCGAAATCGAGGTGCCGCAGGATGAGAAGGGCGCGACAATTAGTCCGCCCCAGGCGACTGGCCTTCGGTTCCCTGGCCCGCTGGTGTCACTGGAAGGGATCACCTTTCAGTATAGGAAAAATGATCGGGTTGTTCTGGATGACATTACTCTGGTCGTCCACCTCGGTGACCGTGATGGCATCATGGGTCTCAATGGGTCTGGAAAGACTACTCTGATCCGTGTCTTGGCGGGAAATAATCTCCCATCTAAGGGCAAAGTCACCACCCACCCGCGACCGAAAGTGGGCTACTATGGCCAACACTCGGTCGAAGAGTTGCAGGAGCGTGGCAAGGGCGAACCCGCTCTAACTGCTCTGGGATTATTGATGGCTGAGTCGGATGGGTCACTCAAAGAAGGTTCTGTTCGAGCACTGCTTTCATCCATGGGCCTAACAGGGCGGATTGCTTCTGACGTCCCCGTCGCAGAGCTGTCCGGTGGGCACCTGGTAAGTTCCTCCACCTCACAAAGGATGGTTCTTTGAACAACTCGATTATTTCTACAGGTTCGGCTAGCTCTGGCCCGAACTGTCCGGATCGCACCGTAGCTGTTCATACTCGATGTACAACTTAGTACTTACATAGCGGCTTTTTATAAACATGATATTATCCACCTCACGGTATGCCAGAACAGGTCAACGATCAACAGGTGGGTTGTCGGACCACCTGAAAATGGAACTCATCGGCAAACTGCTCAACTATTCCTTTTTGAATAGGGTAAAATGTCATGTTCTTGGCAAGTATACTCAGTTCGGATCTTAGCCTGAGATAGATAGATCTAGCGAACTTATTCCAGGACAACTCAAGCACTACAGTAGGCTTCACAGTAACACAACACTAGAGGCTACGAAGCAGTCAGAATATTGCCACTCAAATAAGCAGATAGATCCTAAAAAAGACCCTAAGACCATGAAACCTTTGGAGTCAGGCTCACTTCACCGATGGTGCTGAACGCTTCCAGCAGGTTATTAATACACTGAGGGGTACTCCGTGCTTGCCAGTATGGAGCAGCCTTAACAAATTTATGCAGATCACTCACCAGAGGCGCTTCTCAACCTATAGACCCCACTCTGAAACAAGGTTTGTCCTGTATCCTTTGCCAGAATGCGGTCATCAAGAGCCACCCTCCATTCAATCACATATGGTACGTAAGATTGGTGCTCATCATCTGTTGCTCCATTATCCGATTCGAATTTATTAATAAAGTGTGGTCTACCAGATTAGGATTGATGCCATGGCTTTGAGCATTCACCAAACTTATGGTTAGGCAACAGGCTATACTCAGCTGGGGTATGTTCATGGACGAAGTCACCGGGCGTAGGGTCATATGAAGGAGACTGCCCCCAAGTCCCAGCCTGAGCGGTGGATGGAGTCGAGCCCAGAGCAGCTGAAACTCATGGAGCGGAACTACACGCCGTTCGAACTGGGGTCGCGCACGAGTATTGGCAGGAATATCTCTGCTGGAGATGTCAACGTTGATTCCGGTTTTAATTAGTGATCTTGATTTTGAGCTGAGTGTGCTCTCAAGGAGAATGGGTGGGGGACGAGAAACCGATGGGTTGTGGATTCAGAGAACTTCTGGGTCCTCGTAATCCAAACCATAGGATGGCTCTGCATGAGACACTACCCTGTAAATTCCAAATCCATGGATTTCCAACCATGACGACCTGCAAATGGCGCGATGTCGAAATACTGGAACTTGACAGACAACGACCCGGCATGGCAGTATTTCAGGTCAAAAAAGCCTCAGACCGGTTCGCGAAGGTGTTTGAAACGTTCTGTTGCGCACTAGAATTGGGATAGTTCGTCGGAAACTGCCTGTCTGTATGATCTTCGAAATGTTGATTAGAAATCATCTTTTTGCCGTCGACAACTATGCGCACTGGACGATGGCCCCCAGAAGAAGGCTGATGCCTAGAAGCCATGTACCCCGGATTCTTTAGATTCTCCATAGGAAATCCGAGGTCTCTGTCGTGCAGAATTTCCAGTTTTGCATTATTCTCGCGCAATGCATGGAGTCGGGCGCATCCACAGTTTGTGAATTCTGCCAATACGCCTCTGAATTCTGGATGGCTGGGTAGCGATTGACTGCTTTGTAGCATGAGATGCGGGAGTTTCTCCTGTATTTCCCTGATTCCATGCGATGCGGACTCTGTCCTTGCTCTACTAGGCTGTACCAGAGTTGAAGTAAAATGAGCTTTGCCCAAACCGTCACGGGGAAGTGGAAGAGAGTCCGCCTTGGCTGAGCTCCGTCCCTGACATGATTTACGACGTGCACTGGCAGAATCAGAGAAGCAGACTATCTGCAGTGATTCACAGTCGTGCTGAACGGCGTCACCCGATTTGGCGCTAGTTGAATCCTCCCCACATATGTCCGTCGGTAGGTGTAAATCCCCACGCGGGAGTCGCTTCCATAATCTTGCTCAGTTTCAAGGGGCTCGTGAGCTCTGGGCACTGGGCAGTCCAAATTGGAACTATAAGATAATTTTATCCGTCTAGCAGAGATATATAACAGCTCTAAATGGCATCACTTCCAGTAGCATTCTCATCATCAGAACCAATTTCAATCGTCACTCTGCATTTATTATAGCACAGCATGCGTTCCTTGTCGTCTGTCGCCATCCTGTCCGCGATAGGAGCTGCCTCCGCTCAGGCCGGTCCCTGGGGACAATGCGGAGGCCTCTCTTATTCCGGCCCTACTACTTGTGAATCTGGCTGGGGCTGTGTTTATCTCAATGACTGGTACAGCCAGTGCCAGCCTGGTAAAATCAAACCCTATGTCCCATACCCATCGACATGGAAACTAACGGGTATGTAGGAGCTACTTCCAGGGCGGCCTCAACAACCTTGACTGCTGTCCCAACTAAGGATCATTCGTCGACAGTTACTCCCACCTCTTCGACCTCTACTCCTCCTACCAATCCCACAGGCAGCAGCTCTTTCGCTAAGACGGACGGACTGAAATTCAACATCGACGGCGAGACCAAGTACTTTGCCGGCACGAACTCATATTGGCTGCCGTTCCTGACCAAAAATGACGATGTCGACTCTGTTTTTGACCATCTGCGGCAGTCCGGCCTGAAGATCCTCCGTATCTGGGGTTTCAACGACGTTAACTCGGTCCCCAATTCTGGAACTGTATACTTCCAGCTGCACGACAAGGCAACTGGCACCAGCACCATTAACACTGGAGCTGATGGCCTCCAGCGCCTGGACTATGTTGTCTCCGCTGCTGAGAAGTACGGCATCAAGCTGATCATTCCTTTCGTCAACAACTGGAATGACTATGGTGGCATGAACGCCTACGTCAATGCCTATGGTGGCACCAAGGAGGGCTGGTACACCAACGAGAAGATCCAGAGCGTGTACCGGACCTACATCAAGGCCGTTGTTTCTCGCTACAGGGATTCTCCTGCCATCTTCGCATGGGAGTTAGGTAATGAGCCCCGCTGCCAGAACTGCAACACCGATGTCATCTACAACTGGGCTGCTAAGACCAGCGCTTACATCAAGTCTCTGGATCCCAACCACATGGTCACCACTGGTGAAGGTACGTTCTCCGCATAGCACGATTCCGACTTTGTGATTTCTAACCCATCATAACAGAGGGCATGGGTTTGACCGTCGATTCTGATGGCTCCTATCCCTACTCCAGTTATGAGGGTAATGACTTCGCCAAGAACCTTGCAATCCCCGACATTGACTTTGGAGTCTACCACCTCTATGTTGCTGACTGTAAGTAAACTTCATGCTCTTTTGATTGATCTCTCAGGCTAACTGATAGTAGGGGGAATTTCTGACAACTCCTGGGGAAACACCTGGATTAAATCCCACGCCAAAGTCTGCGAGGCTGCTGGAAAGCCCTGTTTGTTTGAGGAGTACGGTATCAAGGACAACCACTGCGGTGACTCGCTCCAGTGGCAGAAGACCTCCCTGGCCACCACCGGCAACTCTGCGGATCTCTTCTGGCAGTATGGCCAGCAGCTGTCCACCGGTGCCTCGCCCAACGATCACTACACGATCTACTACGGCAGTGACGACTGGAAGTGTGCTGTTATCGACCACGTTAGCCAGATTTACTCGACGAAGCCCGTTTAGGTTTTGTGAATGATGGCTTTCGATTCGTGTTTCGATTTCCCTTCTTAGGCTTATAAACTTGTGTACTGATGGGACACATTTATGCTCTTCCCGATCTATATTCCAAATAGCTGATATATCTTGGTCAAGGAAGGGAGGCTGTGGAGCCTCTTCCAAGCAATGTCTTCTCTGCGTTCCATCCAGCTTCAATGTCATGTCAATACTCCTTATAGTACGCCTATCTGATACTTCTCCGGTCCATTCCAAATTCATCTATAGACAGAGGTGCGTGTACCAATCCACAATTTCCACTGCTTTCCCGACGATCAACGCGAGATACTCGCGCCATTTGACGAGCGCATAGTCCCCTCAAATCCTTAAGCTGTTTGCGGAAGAATTTATTATTATTACACAGAGAAGAGATTACGATCTAAGAATAATGATGCCACAAGTTTACTAGAATGGGAGTGAGAGACCTCTTTGACTCTTCTTAAACACATGGAAGAAGACATCACATCGCCACGCTCATATATACCTTTACGCGTTACTCCCTCTGTACCGACTCTCAATAATTGCAAACGCGGTCAAACAAACCATTATCTCCCATTTATTAGTATCTTCGTCAAGATGTGCATTGCGATCTTGTCTGCTCTTTGCCGTGTTTGCAATGAACAAGCTGCCGGCCTTCATCATCCAAGAGCTGCTTCCTACCCACTTTGCCAGGAGCAGTCCATCCTCTTTATCAACGCCTCCAGCGCGGAGTTCCATGCTCTTCAGCCTCCCTAGTACACCATATGATTTTCGGTATGTGTATGTCATCCTCTGTGCGCCAGTTCCGAAATCAAAATGGTACACTTTGTGACCATGCTTCTCCGGCCGTTCCAATTTCTCCCACACCATTGGCTTGCCCTCTATCTCTCTGGCTGGGTCGCCAAGCCCAATAGTGAAGCCGCGACGGTGCATTTTCACAACCCCAAGGACTTCTCCGTCCTTAGAGTCTCCTTTGTGAAGTAGGAGGTCAAATTTGTTTTTCGAGAGAGTCTCGTGGGTCTCAATGTAGTATACAGAGTCGGCCTGAGAACCGGGCCTTACAATGCGGTACGCCTGAAACTTTGGTTTTGACACAAGCTCGTAGGAAAGCCCTTGGCCAAGATTCGTGGCCGCCGTAACATCCGGCGCGAGGGTGTCAGAGTCTCTCGGCGACGTAGTTGTTGACATTATTATGAAAGAGGAGTTTAATTAGGAGAGTAATTCAGGTTGATAGAACGCAGGGGGAGAATGAAGCTAGAGAGCCTTTGCAGTCCATCCATTATATACTTACTACTCTGTAGACTACCACGTGGGCGTTGCTGGCTGGGCTTAAGGGATGCGCTAAACTACATATGGTCAAAATCCGCGAAGGCTGCGTTCCATCAAGGTGCGAGGCTCACATACACTTAAAAGGTAACCTCCATCTGCTCAGCCTGGGCATCGACGCCCCGTAGGCTTCCAACATTCGCATATATCCATCATACCCAAAGTTGGGGGCCATATGAGTTACGCATTGTGGAGATACAAAGGGTCACTGCCAACTCCCTTAAGCCAAACTAATAGGTATATAGTGGCATGGGTAGCAGCCACTAAGAGGCCATGCTAGATAGGAGGCATTCGCACTCTAGCTTACCTACCTACCTAGGAAATAATAATGCCTGCATCCTAAGGAGGGTGGGTGCCTATGATGTTATATTGCCTGCGTTGCTGTTAGCATCTATAGGATGATTTCTGCTGCACTATAGCGGCTTAAATATTCCTAGCCTCACCCCGCTCCGTTCAAGCATGTATCAACTTCAGAGTTATCAAATTGACGCCACATCTCAGCCGCGCGTGCTGGAAACGACCTATCATTGGATAAGGGAAGAGTCGTTTTTTCCTTGGTGCAAAAGTACCTAACAGAGAAGACCCTCTTTAGCCTCCAATTATGGTAGGTTTACTGTTGATCCTATGTACACTATGAAACCATAGTTGCGATTCATGATTGCCATTCAAGGCGTCAATGAGGCTCGCTCTGGTTTGGGCTCTGGGGACACCTGTGAGGAGACCTTCACAATGTCAAGCAGAGCCCTATGAACGAGGTTATAATCTCAAGCCATGAAGTGGCTGCAAGGTCGGCTTATTTGCCCTCCGTAGTCCAGCCTCGGGCTCTTCCTTGGCTCTCTCGCGACTGGTATCATCAAATAGTCTGTATGCAAAGCTTGGCTGCGACATCTCGTCCATTATGCTGACACTGGGCTTCAGATGAGACTCAACTTTGGGGAAAGTCGAAATTGGTTTTGCTAGTTAGGTGAAGAACACACACACACGCAAGCTAAGGTAATTCGATGCTGTTCATTTTAGTAGACGGTGGAAGATTTTACCAAAAGACTGGTTGGATCGGTCACAAACGACAAGGGATCTGGCTATATATCATCTGAGCCTATATCTAAGAAACGAGGTTAGTTCAATTCTTGATGGATTATAAGAAAGAGAAAGCGTTGCTTACATCGTAGAATGCTATACGGCACTGGAAAGTAGACAATCATTCTTTGGAGCTTAGAGAGATGATATGCTATATGTGTCTCAAACATGAGAACCAACTATGCTGAACACATTGTAGGACGGCTGATGACGGTATATGACCCCAGGGCCGTACGGGACTGTACGCGGCATCTACGAATTGTCATCGTTACATAGGTATTTCGATACGGGGTTGCCGCCAGCTTATCCTCCACCCTCACACAATTCAAAGGCTCTACCCTAACTGTGCTGCTCGTTATTCCAGTAGAGACTGAGCGCAGAGACAGCAGTGTCCTCTCACTTCTGGACATTAAGCACCTCTTCAGACATTAATCGAATGTTGTAGCTATAGGCCAGAGGGTTGCTGTCAACTAGTAACATGGTTTGCAGACGCCTACTTTAATGGCCACTATCACTGAAATGCTCTTGGGAGCATAAACCTGTTGTTACACTCTTTCAGTTTACAGACGGCGGATGTAACAATAACCTTATGAGGTCGATGGTCTCCAGAGATAATACACATGTCATGCAATAATGGAGCATCCTCAAACCTAGCACTGCTGATAGAAACGTATAGGTTACTAAGATTCTTCTATACTAACTACTCCTAGGCACTGTGTCTCTGATCGCCCGTCCGAAAATATATTGCCAACGGCCGAACCCCGAGCTCCAGCTGTCTTCGGTCTGTTTTGTCTTTACGCTTTCAGACCAGCAACCAGCTTGTCGCCAATCGACTTGATACTGTCCTCGAATTCTTTCGCATTCTTTGCTTTCCACTTGGCAGACGCTCCGGGCACGGCATCCTTGCTAGTAAAGCCAATAAAGAGGACATCATTGGCATCGTGACCATGGTCGCCATCGAGATGCTCGTTGGGGAAGCAAAGGTCAGCCAAAGAAATGGAGGCTTCGCCGGTAGAAACGCCGCCGTTCGTGTCACCCCAGATTCCGTAATGCTGTGTAATGCGTTCGATATTAGCTACGGAGACGGACACGGACACCCCACGTGCAGTAGATGAGAGACATACCAGTTGGCCATTGCACACAACAGCCATGACGCTCAATGGCTGCATTCCCTGTGACTGGGGCGAGAACTTGGGAGAATGCTCCTCATTTCCAAACACCACATAGGGGTGGACATTGGCGTTAAGGTCGGAGATGCCAAACTTCTTCACGTCGGACTTAAAGGCGGTCTGGCCCTGGCCGGACGGGTCATTGGCGCACTTGCCGGCGGAGTTGTTGGCCCCGTCGCAGTCGATGTCCATATTGGTGTAACCCTTGGTGGAGGAGATGAAAATGGCGCCCGGGATGTCGCCGCAGTACTGGAAAGACTTGCCTTGGCTGGAGTCACCATTGGTGAACCCTTTTGCCAGTACCTTGGAACATTTTCCCTGGAGGTATAAAGAAAGAGATATTAGCAGGCTGACCTGAAAACCTTGAGATGCGTGGGTATACCTTGTGCTTGTCATAGATCTGTTTCAGGTTGTTGGGCAGATCATAAGCAGTGGCGCCAGTGACCAAAGCAACAGTAAGGATTTCGGAGAGACGCATTGTGCTGGATTGATTGCGATTGTCAAGAAAAGCAATTGCCTTGATATTCAAGAGGGCCTGGTCTTGTCGGTTCGACTACATTGTAGACAGACATCATACTCTTTATATACTCAAAATGAAGCGCTAGGGCAACCTGATAGTTCGGTGTGTATCTCGGGCCCCTGTTTGGTCGATGTCGCATGACCAAGTAATTCTCCCTTAGATGGTAAAGATTCTCAAACCTCGTTACACACGCCGGTGAACCCGGAAAATCCGGGGATGTTGACACGAGGCATTTGGATCTAGCCATCAGGGTCCAGCCAAGTGTGGAAATTATAGGACCAAGCCATAGGAGGAATTTTGATCTCCCCACCCGGATGCACCCGCTGATGCTGCAAGGACTATGCATGTTTCATCTAAAGACCCTGAATTGCGGTCTGAAGATTTCTGCGAATCTATATCCCACGAATGTAACCATGGGGCCAAAATTACACCTGATGTTTTGATCGACAGGCCGCTCCCCCCTTTTGATTCTGAAAATCTCCATAACCACATTCTTGTGGCCAAGCTACGACATACATCTCTTCCAAAAATTATGCATAGTAGAGCCAAGTGGACTAGGTAGGTATACCTCGGGTCATAAACGGCAATTGCATTGGCCAATAGACTTTCAAGTATTTGCACCCTTGACAGCTCCTTAGCAGTCATGAGTGCAACACATTGAATATGGAGACTCCCCACGGTGTACAGCCCAATTACAATATCGCTCGATATGATACTCTTGAGGGGTTTTCATTGACAGAATGGTACGAGTTAGTATCCTAGACCATCACCTATAGCTCGTTCGCAACTGGGCCAAGAGGGATTGTCAGTCGAGTCACTAGTGGCTCGAGCCGACCCTAGCCATCTATTTTTCGCGCTGCTAAGCGGTATGCCGAAAAGTGTTGTCTCTGGACCTTCAATGGAAACCAAAAGAGCAAGCTATGCAGCTAGTGGAGAAATTGGAATTCGAAACAGTTCCGCCTGAAATTTGGGGGCTGAATCAATCCCCTTCACATGCTACGGGAACCAGCTTGATTGCCCCTCTCGTAGACAAGCAAACCATCAGTCTGGAAGTGTCTCAATTATGCATAGTCTGCCATGACACCTAATTCCATCCGCTGGCGACCATTCTTTCTAACTCATGATGACGAAGAAAGAAAATCGTTCTTCAAAGGAATGTTCTCGTCCTTTGTAGAAAGGGAATTACGCCAGTGCTCTGGATGGACGGATTTGCCGAGATAGCCGACAGGGAGTTTGAAGACGCATGAGCCATCCCGACGGGTTGAATGTACCTTCATAAGAAGACCTCGATCGCTATGCTATGATTTATATTCGAGCACATTTGCCATGTAGAAAAGCTAGAGCAGATTCAACCTGGAATCAAGCAACTCCCGCTGTTTGTCGATTCGCTCAAGGACGTGCGCCGTATCTCGATGTGATGTTGCGGTCGCTGCAGCATCTCGCAGTAACTGTGCGATTTCGACATAGTTTCGGACTTTTCGCTTCAGGATCTCTTCTCTATCATTTGCATGCCTGCACTGAAGCAGCCTTGGGGGACCGCTGTCGCAAAGGTCAATCCCTCGTTGGCAGGACCAATAGCACATGCCCGCGCAGATGTTGCGCAAAATATTTGGCGCGAGATCGATCAAAGAATGTCTCTCGGGGTCTTCATGATGAGTCTCGTGCTGCTTCATCCACTGGCATATGTTGACCATCTCATTTAATGCGCGCAGACTTTCATATTCCACTCGTCTTGTGAGTACTTCGGCCTCCAAGCTAGTTTTGTCCTGTATACCGAATTCCGATACACAGTCTTCAATCATCAGTCGACAGTGTAGCTCCAGAGCCCATAAAACCCCTCGATAAAGGTGGGTATATTTCCCCGTTCGACTGGAGTTTGGCTCTCTAATTTCAATGGGATTGGGTCTACCTGTACTGTCTGTGTACCTCCGTAGATGTCGCGGACAGCAGCTGTCCCTCCAATAATCCAGTTGCTCGTACAAATTGTGGATGTCATTGAAGACGACACCTTCTCGTTTTGAAAAAGGGCTGCACAAAGTCTGTGTAAGTTGACGAGCTATCACAGCCAGGGCAAGAAAAGCATCAAAATAGTCCTTAGACTCGTGCAGCGAGATGTTCTCGCTACTCCCAACGTCATTGTCTGGGATACGCGACATTTGCTTTTTGTCAAGGCAGTGAAATGCATCGAGTCCATACATGTGCCAGTAGAGGAGCACGCGACGCTCGCTAGCCCTGGCGAGCTTTGTGGGTATTGTTGAATTGGCGCTGGCATGATCAAGAATTCGATAGTTCATCGTCATCAGCACGAGCGAGTCATGGGTAAGAAACAGTCTTCCAAGGTTCGACAGAAGTGGCGGGCTCCTTGAGTCATCATACTCAAAATCGATCATGAGGGCAAGAGCTTCAAGATCGTCTAGTCGGATAGTTTCATTGTCACATGTGTTGCTTCGAGCACTGAGATACCGTTCGCGGAAAGCGGCTGCGAGAAGTTGCTGGAGGTTCCACTTGTCTGGAGCTTCAATGAAGGGCATACCTCTGCAGGCAACGGCAAGCAGAAGCAATTCACTGCACCGATTGGCATGATAGTCTTCCCAAAAAGCATCCGCGAGGAGAATTGGAAGACATAGGGCTGCATAATCGAAATAGGAACGCAGTGCTGCCGTGCAGAATGCAGAGTCTACCGAGACCCCCATCCAGGAATATGTGCTGGGTTCTTCACTTGAAAGGACAAGGTCCTTTCCGTCTTGTTCTTGACTGTCTGTCTGGGCCATCTCGGAGGTAGAAGTGGGATTCTGCGAATCCCGGCTTCGTTCATTGTGATCCTCAGCAGGTCCGCAGTTGCCCATGAAAATTTGATCGAGGAAAAGCATATTATCGAAACTCAGTGCAAACGGACTATCAGCAAACATGTCGAACGAAATATTTGGTAGTGCCGCATTGTCATTTCCCGGGGAAGGATATAGAATATGTGATTCCGAGGTCACCCGGGAAGCTGAATCGCCTCCCACACCTGGCGATGGCTGCGATAGGGCAGGCTGTAAATCTCCAGTGCCAACTTCGAGAATACCTCCGCGAGCGGTAGTTTGGCGGCGCCGCCGAATCCGAATGTCATCCGAGTCATCCACATGGCATTGTATGTCCCGAAGGGTGCATTGTGAACATGCAGCTATGCCCTGTCTAGCACGCAACAGTCGGTCACATTTGATCTTTCGTCGATGACAAAAGTCGCAGGACACTCGTTCTAGTCCTCGTTTCAGTGGCATTGGAGGTGATTCCAATGAAGTTCCGCCAGTTGAGAGATTTTAACAAAGTGAGATGGACGGAGGCGGAGAAATCGCGGGACTTTAGCGGCAATAAGGTGGAGACAAATGGTGGAGACAAATAGACCGCCCCATGTAGGATACAGGATGGGGATAGAGGCAGCTATGAAGCTGAACCGCAATTCAGGACATGTCAAGGCTGCGTCGGGCTGACTTGATAAAGAGAGTTCAGGAAGCTGGAAATGAATGTCAGACAGAGTAGTCTATCATCAATCAGGTCTGGTGTATCAATTGCCTGCCTCATCATTGAAAAAGCAGCAGTATCGCCATCGATGGAACCGGCGATTGTACGGAGGTTGTACGGGAGTATGCCAGAAAACTTCCTCAAAAAGGCAAACTAGGGCCTTCAAAAGACGAAACTAGTCTCTATATCGCTGCTACAAATTTGGTTGACGGCAGGCAGCCACAATGATGCTCAATGCAATTTCCGTCCTCCTGACTACATATAACGCCCAGTTACCTTCTTGATCGCAAAAATCATAAGATCGGAATCACGGAAAACAAATCAATACACGAGCGGCTCACTATGGATCAAAATGTGGATATGTATGGGTACTTGCCCAGCAAGCCAGCCGCATTATTTGGCATTGTGTTCTTCGGTACTTCAATGGTCGTGTGCATCCTGCAGATGGCATTCGGACCATATAAGCACTACTGGATGACTACGCTTGCAGTCGTCGCTGTGGGAGAGGCCATCGGCTGGGGAGGTCGACTCTGGGCTCATATCGACGTATGTATTAACTTTGAATCAATGACCAGTTGCTAACAATTACAAGCCAAACAGCTGGATGGCATTTATGATCCAGATTTGCAGCCTCATGGTCAGCCCTGTCTTTTTGTCTGCCGCAGACTATGTCCTCTTTTGCAAACTGTAAGTGAGTTGACTGAAGGCTTCAAAGAAGGTTCTGACAAGAGAAGTATCGAGAAGACTACCCCCCGCCTCTTCCCAATTCCATCCACATTCTTTTGGGCGGGATTCATCATTTGCGACATCATCTCCTTAGCCATCCAGACCGTCGGAGGAATCGAGGTATCAAGCGCTCAGGACTACGAACAACTCAGCCACGGTGGCGACGTTATGCGCTCAGGAATCATCTTCCAGTTCAGCAACACGATCGTCTTCGTCATCCTGATCGTGGGAGCAAGTCTCCGATTGCGACAAAAGAAAGCGCTGGCCCCCCAAGTTAAAAGGCCAGTATTGGTGGCTTTGTGTGTGTCAACAGTTATGGTACTACTTCGCAACGGATACCGTATTGTTGAGTTGTCGGATGGATGGAAGGGCCATCTCATGCGCACCGAGCGATATCTCATCGGGTTGGATATGGTACCAATGGCAATTGGAGTTGGCGTTTTTGTTATATTCCCTCCTTCATTCTTCTTACACGAGGGCAAGAAGCTTAGCAGTTCGATGGAAATGTTGGAATAGCTGGTTCTAGCTATGAGAAAAGAGCCTCGCTTTGCGTCGTTCTGGAGATGTGGATGAACGACTTGAGAAGTTACAGAAATGAACCTTCGGGCTCTTGAACAAAAGCAGCGAGCATTGTTGAATGCTCTGAGCCTTAGTTTATCTTGTGACATATTTACTATGCTCGCTTATAGTGTAATCAGATATTCGATTGTGATAATATTTTCCGTTCCCCTAGCATAGGTAGCGGAAGTTCAAGTTCCAATTGCCGTTCATTCTCACTTCCGGAGGTCACTCCATGTAGCCGTTCACGACAAAATATGTTTTATGAGAGAGCGCTCAATCAAGGTAGAAGCCACGGCCTAGGGCCTACATAGATCATGTATATCTTGTAGTCCCGCATGTAATATATGCCAGAAGTCCAACACAACCGGTCTTTAGACCAAGCCGAGAATGATCGCTGTTGAAGGTTGCTCGCTCCATCGCCACAAATAACCACCTGGCTAGACATAGTCTAGATGTGACCAACTGTCCCTCTTGTGTGTTGTGCCCCTGCAGTTAATCACCACAGCTTGAATTGTAGGTTGGTCCTTCGCCCCTCCAGTACCATGCCATGAGTTTATTCCGGCTGCTTCTACTAGGAAGCCTCCCTGAAAACAATGTTCTAGGCCCTTGCAAGTTATTTCAATGTTCTGTCAACTCCATCATCGCAGCGTGGCTTTCCCTCCTTGTTTCCTTGACTTACGAGGAAGAAGGGAGTTAGATATCTTTGCCATTCGTTGCAATTCCCTGCATATATACTGTGTCCTGGATCAGTGTACGTATGGAAAGCAGTCTTCGCAAGAATATTTACTAACTTGCGCATGAAGGTCGCTCTTTCTGGCTAATATGACCTCCATAATTAATGACTATATAACGCAGCATTGGAGTCATCTAATAATTTCTGTGGCTGAGCATTGAAGTATGATTTATAACCTCGTTGATGGTTGAGCACTACGATAACTACCTTCCGGGAGGAAGTTTTATAAGACACATGCACAAAGCAAACTATGCCCCACAAGATCGTGATGCAGCCAAATTAGACCTAAGTCTAACCAAGTCATTTAGTACAGGTGGTCTGTTGCTCTAAATCAGAACATACTACAATTAGAAACCCCCCAAAAGTTCGACTAGGCAGTGTAGACTTTGGTATAGATGCATTGAACACTTCCTATGGAGCTGTTAACGCAGCAAAAGAATCACCCCTGGTTCGTAAATAAGATGCTGGCAGAACATTCCATCGCAAACCCGAAACAACGAGCATACCATCCCTGAGACCAGTAACTCAACTCCATGCAATGAGGCGCGCCCCGAACCAAGCTACCATCAACTCGGACACTGTTCTTGAATGCTGATATGCAATTTTCGAGTTCCTGCTTTGTAACGTCAAAGAAGGGATCCTTGTCCACAAGAGCAAACATGACAGGCACAACTACATGGCGCGCCCATTTTTCACGCCACGTAGGAAACCAAACGTCCCGGAAATGCTGTACCTCGGCATCCGGAATTGGCACATTAAGGCGCTTGCTCTGGGCTAGAACCTCTGGGCTAGTAGTTCCCGGCCGGAACATTATTTTGTCTTTAATATCGACTGGCATCAGAAGATGGTCAGCCCCTATCCTTATATGGATATTAGGAGGAGTGCTCCCCGCAGACGGGGGTTGCTTCTCCCCCAACCCAGATGCAATAAGTCCTCCTAGCGGATACAATGGATTCTCATCCTGTGCATGCATAGCCGCAGCAATAATTCCTCCCATTACTCCAAGACTATGGCATAAGAGAATAACACAGTTGCAACCACCGCCAAATTTCGACCACAAGGCTGGAAGGATATAGTGATGCAACCAAAAGCCAGTTTTTTGGTTAAAATCAGAACCCTCAGGTATGGGCAAGAAGGAACTTGTGCCCCCATAGCAAGGTCGGTCGATTGATACAAATGGTAATCCAAAAGCGTTGCTTGCTATAAAGGCAGAAAACTCCGGAGTGCCATCGAAATAATGACAGTCATACGTTCCACCATGCAAAGCAACGATCAGTGGACGGTGACTAACAGGAGATCCAACGGAGACTGAAGGAATAGAATGTATACCCGCCACAGTAGCATTATTCGAGAGCGGGAGAGTGAAGGCCTGCATCGAGAAATAACAATATTATGGACCCTTTGTCTGCGAGTTATGGCTCGCGCGTCTGTTTAACTTGGAGTGAGAGACAGAGAGAGGACACAGGAGAAGGGTCACGAGTGATGAATTGTAAATTAAAAGTCTTTTGTCTATCTGTCTGTCTGTATGTTCAATAGAAATAGGCGCTATATAGTTATGAGGATAGGCGAGGTCCCACATTTCTTGCCCGGATATAACCCTTAAATCCGCTATTATCATCCATCGTTGGAACAGATCCACTCGCTAAGAAACAAACTAACAAGGCCAAACTAAGTAGGCGAATCCACATTTCTCCTCTTGAAACTGTCTAGAGCATGTCTATGAAGGATGATCATACTCATAGGAGACCAAGTGACCCACACCCTACGAGTCAGCAGGAGCTAGCGAGTCCACTTCTAAACCAACAATGCTCCCCCATTCGTCTGGACAATACTTCCAGACACAAATTGGTCCTTCATTAGATACAGGTATGCCTCCGCCACATCCTCCGGCCGACCAACAGTTCCTGTCGTTGACTGATTATTGAGCATCTTCAGAAATCCCTCAAGCTGCTCGCTTGGAAATCGTGAGAACAGCTCCGTATGCACGGCTCCAGGAGGCACCATGTTAACACGCAACGGCTTGAGGTCCAGCGCTAGACCCCTCACAAGACCCTCTACGCCCGCAGCCCACCCAGAAACTAAGCTCCATCTAGGAGCAGGCTTGTGGGCACGCAGGCCGCCTGTCAACGTGAAGGAGCTGGTCGTTGTCAGATCCATATACTGACGGATATACTTGGCGACCATCAGGGGCGCGACAAAGCGCACGACTCCGCTTTTCTGAATCAGATCGGGAGTCAGGTCAACGAGCTCAGGGAAGTCTAGCGCATCACCTGCTGTGAACACAACATGATTGATCTTGCTGGCGCCGTTACTACTGGCGGCTTGGAAGAGATTTGCAAGATTGGCGTCGAGATTCTCCGTGTCGGAAAGGTCACAAGTTTGCGTGGTTATGGGCCGTTGTGCTACTTGAGATGGGTACGCTTCACGTAGTCGGGCGACTGCTTTCTCGAGCTTGGCGGTATTCGAGCTCGAGAGGATAAGGTGGGCACCGTTCTCGATAGCGGCTTCCGCAACGCAGAAACCAATCCCGGATGTTCCACCGAAGATTAGAACACGCTGGTTGACTAACTTGGAGCTGTATTTGGTAGCGGATGTCATGGCGAATTAATTTCGATGTTGTTTCAGATGGAGGACACAAAAATAAGAGCGTATCTGTCTCGAGATGATTCTCTCATTCTGCAAATCCGCTATCTGTAATGCCAGCAGTGCCGGCCGTTTTCATTTGGATCCGATATGTTGTACTAGCTTAACTCCGCGCAAAGTCCACACCCTAAGTAATGTACAGCTGTATAGCGAGTGCCAGAACAAGAGTTCTGTCCGTCTGTGGCGTATAGTGGAGATCGGAGTGGAGAAAGGAAATTGCAATAAGCACTTCCTTGCGACAGGTTTTTCCACAGCCAACGATAGTTCTTAAGTATGAGTATGGAGTTTGGTTCATTGGAGATTTCAGCTAATTAGAAGCTCAGAACCTTGAAATCCGGAAGACAGACGCCAGATAAGTGGCGCATAATAAGACATTGGATCAAAGAGCATAATCCACGGCCGTATCAGCGCCAAACAAAGGGATTTGTGACTCACACTTGCCAGCAGCAACTAGTATTATCAGCTACCGCCACTATTTCCATGTATAGGATGCAGACATAAGCCCTGATTTAATATCACCCACGACCTCCAGATCGTATCCTGTATTAGTACTAGTCGACAAAATTGAAGAGCTCTTTGGGATTGATCTTGCATGAGCAGAAAATGCGGCATTTATTGGCCGAAGCCGACCCGTTTGCAGAAAGCAGGATACGCATTCCACTTGAGTAGCCTCTCATAGATTGGCAGCCATAGACTCTTTTCACTTGCACATCAAGCAGCCGGCTGCGCGTCCATTCCGAATCATTAGAAGTAGCCACATTGCTATATAGACATATGTTAAAAAAATTCATGTTGATTGTCGTAGTCTTATTAAGCATCCCTAAATGATAATGCACGGATTTCATTATGTTTCTACGCAGTTCGGTGTCCCGCCATAATAACATTACTTACTCAACATAGCAGAGTACATGAGAGGAGAGAGAAATTTAAAAGAGAAACCATTGGAACCAGATAACAGAACATCAATCTAATCAAGAGATCAATACTTCCTGTTTGAAATAGGTCCCTCTGTCCTCTCAAGGTACTCGACCAAATCTTCGATCGTGCACACGTTGATTCCCCATGCCTTGCCGAACTTCAAGCACCCATCGCGTCTCATCATACCATTATTACCCCTGACTTCAGGAATTCCCTCGGTGAGCTCACCATCCTCTACCAACTCCCCAATCACACCGACAGGCGATTTACCTGCCAGGCGGCAAAAGTCCACCGTCGCCTCTGTGTGTCCCTTTCTCTCACGGACTCCGCCGCTCTTCGCCTCGATTGGGATAATGTGGCCCGGTCGCCGGAAGTGCTCAGATTTGGCGGTCAGAGAGGCAAGTGTGCGGCATGTCAGGGAGCGGTCTTGTGCGGAGATCCCTGTCGTGACAGATGGATCGCTGGAGTCGATGGAGATGGTGTATGCTGTTCCCCTGGGGTCTGTGCTCTCAACCACCATCTGTGGCAGGGAGAGGCGGCGGGCGATTTCAGAGCTAATCGGTGCACAGATCAGACCACTGTAGGTCCGGAAAGAGGAAATGTTAGATCGCATCGAGAAGCGCGCTGAGTGCCCGGGTTTGTGTGCAGAGGAGGGCATACTAACCTCGTATAGCGGACTAGGAACGCCATCTGGGCATCTGTGATTGACTCCGCGGCAATGATAAGATCGCCTTCATTCTCACGATCTTGGGAGTCAAGGACGATTATGAATTCTCCGTTCTCTGCGTTGAGCATGGACTGTTAGCGTCTCCGTGTCCTAATCCTCAGCGCTTGCGGAGGACCTCAGAAGAGGCTAACTCACTAAAGGCCTTGATCGAGTCTTCTATGGAATCGAACTGGGGAAGGGATCCCGACGGCGACGGCATTTTGGAGCTATGTAATTTGAAATCGAGGCAATGATAGAGAAAGCAGTGCGAATAATTATTACCCTCAGCAAGTCCAACGCGGCGCAGCTTATATGAGACCGAATCTCCGAATCGGCTTTAGATGGGTTGGGGCTTTAATGGAACAAATTTCGGAGAGTCCAAAGACCTGTGCCGAATGAGCTCATGCTAAAGTAGCGTGTTGTGTGACTGGAATTGTGGAGAAGTTCGGACCCGACGTGGATGGTTTAATAATAGTCACATGCAGATGGACGCTGTAGACAATTGAAGCCTCAATTATACGATCCCAGAAGAATAATAGACAGAGTTCACGTGTCTGGGTGGCTGTCGGCCGCATCGGAGAGCTCGTGTGTCGCGGTGGCCGGTGGAGCTGGAAGGAAGTGGACGATGCTTTTTTTAGACTTCAGGACAACATTACCATGGTATTTGCTAATGATTTGACGGGGAGACCTTCTGCGCTACTCGTCTAAGCTCCATTTACATGTGCATTTGCATGAGGACCGCTTAAATGAATTATTTGTTTTTGTCATTGGCTCGTGGAGTGATCTGTCAAGAGACACGGTTCCTCTTTATCAACATTTATCGCCTTTCACTTTCTTTTATCCGTTCCCAATCTGAACAGGGATGGCGACTGCTAATAATGAAGGCCCTACAAGAGGGAAGTAGAGGATGGTGAGCTTGATTGAGATGAGCAGTGTGATGCTAGTTAGCTGTGATGAGAAACTGCTGCGACTGGCTAATGATGAATCCTGTGCCTTCACCAGCTGTCTGCGAAGCTGGCATCTGGAGTACATGATGCCTTGTAGCTAACAGATAGAAGATGAATATTTTTGGCTTTCAATACAGAAAGAGAGGATATGCAAGCATCTCTACAACGCCGGCTAGGCAATGAATGAGGTAATGCGTTTACTGCTGATCTGACAAATGGATCAGTTTGTGGACAGTAGCTCGCTCAAGTCTATAGGGATGAGGGATGAAAGGAATCCGCTCTGAGTGAAGCCAAATTTCCAGCTACGTCACGTTCTAGGGCAAATCTGACATTGCAACACCAGAAATCTTCATGATTATTCCGAACCCCCGAAATGATGATCAGAACTTTGTTGTACTGGACATTCGTGAGGTCATGTCTAGCGTGGATACGAGGTTTGAGTCATTCTTTGATACGAACTGAAGCGACTTATTCCGACTGACATCGTGGGTCATGTCCAGCGTGGATACGAGGTTTGTCATTCTTTGATACGAACTGAAGCGAGTGGGAATCAAACTCCGTTTCATATGCAGCTGCCCAGTACTGGAATGAAACAACAGGAGACTCAAGTGAAATAAGAAAGGAGTACTATTCTGAGGCTGGAGGATGAAGGGTGGCCTCGCAGATAACGTGGTACCTTTTCCGCGATAGTGCATCTTTAGGCGGCACCAACAGCAGCAGAAACATTGAACAACCGCTCGTGCTTCATGAGTAAACTCAGAACGGCAACGAGGGCTCCTGACGCGATGACAAGGGCGTATGACTTGCTGATCCCGGAGACGATGGCTTCTAAGACGCGGGTTCGGACATCCGAGCTTAATCTGTCCAGGAGATCACTGGTACCTTGGATGGCTGCCTCAATCTCTTCGCGAGGGACGTTTGGCAGGATGCGAGGGATACTGGACAGGTATTCGTTCAGGAAGATTGTGTTGGCAATTGCCATGACGATGGTGATGCCGGCGAACTGGGCCAGGGTGATGAAACCCACGGCTGCAGGGACGTATTTGGGCTCCACGACTGCCTGGGCGACAGCGAAGGATGCTTGGATCCAGAGACCTACACCGAGACCAAGAATCACTGTGTATCCATAAATGCGGCTGGTTGACGTGTTCAGGTCGACAGTGTACATCAAGGCACCACCAGTTAGGGCGAGGAGACCACCTGCTGTGTACCATGGCATGTAGTAGCCAAACTTGGAGAGGAATGCTCCGTTAGTTAGGATGGTGGCGACCATCAGGATGATGAATGGCAGTAGTCGGACGCCTGCATCAAGGGCAGCGTCCCCCCGGGTAAACTGGAAGTAAAGTGGAATCATGTAGATTGGAACGAAAGCAGAGGCACCAGCAGCAGCAGTGGAGGCAAAGAGGATGAGCACGGTGCGAGAGCCGAAAAACTCTACGGGTATGATGCGGCGCTCGATTGTGGTGAAGACCAGAAAGACCTGCTGGGAACCCAGGACAATGAGCAGCACGCCAGATGCCACAAAGAGACCGATGACCTGCCCCGAGTTCCAGGGGTAGACGACTCCCCCCCATGAGATGGCGAGGATGAAGGTTGTCAAAGCTGCCATCTGCAGTGCCGCTCCAACAATGTCCACCTCGCGAGAACGCTCCCTCAGTGCGACCCCGGGTCGCGGATCCTTGCTCGGCAGCAGAAAGAGATAGACCGGAGCACAGAGGGCGCCAATAAGCAGGTTGATGTAGAAGGCCCAGCGCCAGCCCACGGAAGACTCACTGAATCCTCCTCCAACGACAGGACCGAGAACAATTCCAATCCCCCAGGTCAGACCAGTTCCACCCACGTACAGCGGGCGCTCTGGCAGCGAGGTCGTCATAGCAATGAGCGTCATGACACCAACATACAGGCCTGCGCCTGCTACTCCGCATAAGGCACGTCCGACAATCATCACGTTCATGCTCGGCGCCGCTCCACAGACGGCGGATCCAATCTCGAAAACGGCGACGTTCAGAATGTACGTCCACTTCGCGTTGAATTGGCTGTAGACCTTCCCCCAGATCAGGTTCGTAGCGGTGGCGCCCAGAAGGAAGGCCACGCTCAGCCAGGTCAGTTTCTCGAGCTCGCCGAGATCTCCGATAATGACGGGCTGGATGTCCGCAACCACGGTATTATCGAGGGCGTAGAAGAAAATTGAGGACAAGATAGACGCCATCACAAGCCACCACTTCCATCCACTAATATCGCGGGGAGGAGCCTCCGGCTCATCCCCCGGGGCTTCCTGCCTCTCGTTGTCAGGGGTGGTGTAGGCCGTGGACGAGCAAGAGCTCTCAGCTACCACGTTGGGCGCCTTCTCATCGGGGACAGCTGCTGACATTGGAGATACGCGTAGTAATGAGGCCCAGGATTAGTGTCGACGAGAATAAGTGGTTAATGTATAGAGGGCTCGCGAATCTGGAACTTTATCAGACAACAGTCCCATGATCGACGCCGCATACGCCCCCAATATTTGTCAGTGTTGGTAATCAACATTCTTGAGCAGGGAGACTGATTTCTAATCGAACATTTCTTTCCTTGCTTGCTCTCAAAGTCCGTATGGTGCATGTTCGGAATTCACATTTCCCTTTCTGGCTCAGGGCTTCGGAAAATTCCTTCCCTTTTGGGAAATAGATCCCCCCACAGGGTTGGACGACGACCTACTTCGAAGTATCCCAAAACCCTGAATCAGCTACGCCAAAGCACAGGGAAGCAATGAGAGGGTGATGGGAAACGTGGACGGTTCCCAGTGACTTGATGGTTTGACTCACTGTGACTTCTCCAGCTTGCCATTTCCCTGTATCGGCCTCTTCCGATTCCTCGACTTTCCTGCCTATCTTCAACCAGTGTACCCAGAAGTTCTCTCGCGCATTCGCGCCGGTGAAACGTTCTTGGATCTCGGCTGCTGCTTTGGTCAGGATATTCGCAAACTCGCGCACCACGGTGCTCCAGCTGAAAACCTCATCGGTGTCGACACTGAGCCGCGCTTCCTAGATCTCGGCTACCAGCTGTTTAAAGACAAACACCGACTGAAGGCCCATTTTCTGACAGGGGATGTCCTGGATGAGGAATTTTTAGAGGACTGGCGCGGCAAGATCGATATCATCTTCCTCGGTTCATTTCTGCATCTGTTCAACATAGAGCAGCAGAAGGCAATCGTACTGCAGCTGAGTCGGTTATTGCGCGGGAGAGGTTCGCTGGTCTTTGGACGCCACCTCGCCACAACAGGAAAAGGAGGTACTCTCTGCGAGAATGCGTGCGGGTGGTCGCTGTACCATCATAGCCAGGAAACGATTCGTCATCTCTGGGAGGCAGATCCAAATGGGAAATGGGAGGTCACTTCTGACTTGATCCCGTATGCGTCTGAGTCGTGTGATAACGGTGTGAAATGGCAGGGAGGTGATGAGATTAAACAGCAACGGTTTGTTGCGCGAAGGACATAGCTTACTTGCATTGGCCTTATACATGGTAGCTAGCACCGTATGAACATAAACCAGATAGGGAAACGAATATCCCGAGCAATGAATATACGTATATATATATATGCAAGAGAATGGTTCGGAGTCATCTGGCATAGTACCCGTGAAGGGTTTCCATCATGGCGGAATTCGCACAATACTCGAAAGTAAGCCCACAATGGACAAAGGTTGCTACCCTTACATTCCACCATTCTTGAAGAGTCAATGGCCAGCTCGTCGCCTCCCAACCTCAGCTCATTAATCTCGACCGCGTCGGCCTCGTGGAACGAAAGCGCATTTTCAGCGAAATAGAAGCCCAAATCCCCCTACGGCAAGTACCAGACGATATCAGCGAACAGTCGGTCACTGTCACCGATTTTACGGTCCCAGCCCGAGATGGCTATGCAATACCGGTTCGGAGCTACGTTGCTACGAGGGCACCTCCGAACGAGCGTGGACGTCCAATGCTCATCTATCTCCATGCTGGCGGGTTTCCGTTCGGTGGCCTCGAGAGCGGCGATTTAAATTGCCGTGTGCTGGCAGTTAGGCTCAATATCAGTGTTCTTAATGTGGGATACCGACTTGCACCCAAATGGCCGTTTCCGCATGGCTTGAATGATAGCTATGATGCCACAGAGTGGGTTAGTTCTTCTATCCTCAAGCACTGTACAGGAAAGAAATATCCGCTGCCTACAGGATTGAAAGGCCGCCATCAATGGAGAAGCCCATCTCAGCGCGTCCCCTGCAAGAGCAGGGTTCCTCATCGGAGGCAACTAATCCGGCGCCAATTTCGCCGGAGTAATCGCTTACAGTGCGCGCGACGCCGGGCTCTCTCCGCCAATCACAGGCCTCTTCATCTCCATTCCGGTTTGCTTGATGCCGCAAGCATACCCACTTGCTCCGGCGGAATGGACAGAGAAGCATCTCCTCAGCCTCGAGCAAAACGCCGACAACCCCTTGCTAACCCGCAAATCTCTTACCGATATCCAAGACCTATATGGTTGTCCGCCGGAGGATCCGAGGATCTCGTTTCTGCTGAACAAAGACCACTCCAAACTCCCGGGGCGAGCGTATTTCCAGATCTGCGGACGCGACCCGCTTCGCGATGAAGCGTTTCTCTGGCAGAGGTTGCTGGAGCGGCATTCGGGGACGAAGAGTAAGATTCATCTTTACTCGGGGCAGCCGCATGGGTTCTGGAGGTTTCTGCAGATGGAGGTGAGCCAGGGGTGGTTGGATGATGTTGTTGACGGGATTGGGTTCTTGTGCGCGGAGGAGGAGCGGGCGCAGCAGACGGAATTGGATGTCAAAGTATAGTGTAGTTACTACAATATTCAAGACTCAATATAGATATACACCGAAAGCCGGGGTTTCCTTGGGTTCGTTCTATCTCGTGTCAGTTTTGATGACGTGTCTCAATTCTAGACGCGAAATCTAACCAACCCTTCATAATATGTCCCCATTCGTCAGAAAAAATTTCCAGAAACGCATAGTGGGTTCGAGATAGACCCAGAAGGATCCAGGACTTAAGGCATTGGTACTCCCTCCCGCAAGGAGCAACTAGTGTTGAATACCAGCACCCGGGAGCAACATCAGGTTTTTCAGCTTCTTCTCCAAGCGGGCAGCCTTGGGCTGGCTGATATGGGAGCTGCCGGGCACATATAAGAAACAGGCTGGACACAGTCATTGTTCAGGCGCTAACATCTACATCTGTTCTCTAATTATTGACCACAGACTCTCATCACTGCATACCTAGCAGCGGCCGTCGATTTTCAGATAGATACACTTGTATTTGGTCTGCACACAGGTAGAGCAGATATGGCCCTATGAGACTCTGGAAGTGCCCTGGTCATTGTCTGTGGCGGGGAAGTACGCAATGATAATGTGGACGAGTGAGCCTGAAGAAGCAGCATGGGTAGCAAGCAGTATTCTAACATAAAATGCACCAAATCATAAAAGTAGATAGTTACCCTATGCAAAATAGGAAACCCTACAACTCCGATACGCAACTGTTCTTGTCACAATCCCACGACCTTATGCACTTATGCACTTATGCACTTATGCGTGTTATGCACGTACACATGATGCATAGCCGGCTGGCTTTGAGATCTATTATAGTCTAATTCGTTCCCCCATCCGATGCTGGTTTCTCAAGTGAGTCGGCGATCGATCGCAGCGTATGCTCGAAGCTCTTAACAACCTCCTGCATGTAGTCTATATTGATCTGCGTGAGGCGGTCACGCGTGGCTGGCTGCGACTCCACCAGGCTCTGACCTCGATTGCGCAAGAGCGACAATAAACAGTTGGCCTGGGCTACCAGATCCATGACGAGCATATGCCGCAGCTTGATTCCGTTGGCGATCGGGACCTCATATTGGCCAACACAAACCTTGATAGCACTAGCCGCCAGGCCTGCACTGGCGATGTGCTCGAAGCATGTCCCCGTTTGTTGAAGGACTGCCACAATACAGACGAGGTCTGCGTAGCTGAGTTGGCAGCTCGCACACTTGATGAGATCCCGACACGCCCAGAGAACGTTGCCCGTCACCTTGAAGATTCGGTCGAGATGAGGCTGTGGCTTGGCTCGCATCGCGTTGTTGACCTCGGGAACCTGACGCATGAGATCCGTGCGGCATTGGCAGCTTCCCTGTGAGGGCAGCGGGCTCTGTAGTGGCACGGAGGCGGCCGGAATTGATGCTGGCGTGATAGTGGGGCTACCATTCTGGATTGGCGATGGAGACGTCTGTGCCGCCAGTGGTTGGAAGACATGCATATCCTCTGTTGATAGACTATTTGGGGAGGCAATAGCCTATTTCCAATGTTAGCGTATCGGAATTCTCTCGGAAAGAGTGAGCTGCCGGAGCGTCGTATCCCCGGGGGGTTACTGTACATTATGGGACAGATCTTGGAAGGACCAGTCAAAGAGATAATTGGACATATCATTTGGCCACTCAACCATGGTATCGAGGTCTTGCTCGCGGACCCCCTCGCTGAGACGCAGGGGATCTGCAGTATCCATTCCCCAGTCCATGGACATCGGAACCGCTGACGGCTTGGCTATAGACAGCGAGGTATTACCGCTGGCGGGCGACTGGCTGTTGGATGTCGTCGAGCTATCGACGTTCTTGGGATGCCCAGAAGAGTCAGTAGATCGAGGACTCGAGGAGCTGGTGGAGGAGGGTGCGGTGTATCTGCAGGGGATTCCCCGACTAGTGCATCGATCACAGGTGCTCTGATTCCCTGTACACTTGACCTTCGCTGTGCGACATGATTCACAGGCGGTGATTGGTCGGCGAACCACTGGCCGTACACCATCAGCCGTAGGGCATTGCCAACTCTGGATAAAGTTGTGAGGGATGTTCTCGTTGCGGCGGAGCTTGCGGCGCTGTGGAGTGGTCATGGTTATGCCGTCGCGGATGACGCTAAAAGCCTGCCGCAGATGACATATATCTGTATACGCTCAGCAGAAGCGCGTGGAAGCATTCTCTGGTATAAATATAGGACTGACTATGGGCGGGACCCCAACTCACGCAATCCCATCTCGGCCTAATCCAAGGCTAAAGTGCCACAATTTCCTCTATTCCTAATTCTGCTCCCCCGCAAGGCTAAGCCCCTAAAAGCCCAATAAGCAACCGCTGGATCTGGCAAATAGAATTCAATCATCTGAGCCATAGTTATGCCACGGTATGCTTAATAGGTCGGAATACCAAGATACGCAGTAGTGTCTAGTCTGGACCCTCTCAAACAAGTGATGATTAAATACATTGTTGAATCATGCCATTGTCTTTGTATTCACAAGCTTGATCTCCATGTGGAGGATATCTTCTGTCTTCCGTACCGTCCAATAATATCACTTGGGTTTTCGCCCTCCCAGATACCTAAACTAAGCAGGCGCTTAGAGAAATTTGCGGCACTTCTTGCTTTGAGAATGATGCTAACTGTTCTGGTCTAGCTGTTCCATCTTCTTCCTATTTAAGGAATCCAACGGCTCTGTTAGATAACGGGCTACGCCACCTCAGTGGAATGAGAAATGTATGGAAAGTTATTAGGGGTGCTTTCAGTCAAGCCATAAGTTAGTGACCCTTCTGCTATTAGAAGCCTTATCATTATCTGCGCCCTCTCCTTTAATCTATGCTTGCTGAGCCCCACATAACACCCCGTTTCTGTGCTTTGGGGCAGTTCATAGCGCCTTCTCATGGCAAAAGTAGCCTTTTCTACACAATGACAGCTTGAACAGGCATACTGGACGGAAGTGTGTACCGGACCCGGCAGTCTGGTTCAGTACCGTCCTTGTGTCTTTTTTGTTGGCAGAAATTTGGAATTGGATGGGACAAAACCTCTATCAGGGTATCAGCCGGACTGATGCACTGATTTTAGGCATCACAGTGGTTTGCAAGAGACATAACAAGCGGGAGTATCAATCGTCCACCAGGTAGAGAAGGAGTGTTCTTGGGTCCTGGACAGACAGAGAGATATTCAAGGCAACAGTCAGCAAATTGTTATTTTCGGTCCAGGTTGGCACCAGGTATATGTGGACAGCACACAGAGGAGGAGTCTGGAGACTGCGGCGCAGTCAACTTGCTGGAGAAAAGGTCAACCACGGTGGAGGACACCGTGGAGGTAGGGCGATGGTCACCTTGGCATGGCGCTTGGCCGCATTTTGAGCAGGGGTTGCAAATGAAAACAGCAGCAGACCTCTTTATAGGACGAGGATAGTGGATAGCTGTTCTCCAGTGATGGAACCTGGTAATCAGGCCGCGACGGTATTGAGTGCAGCACTGGGTGGTGTCATGGTGGGATAAAATCGCGCATACCAGGGTCTGAGTGGAGAGACAAGGTAAGAGATGGAGGAGAGGCTAATGAGGACATTGTTTCCTCGACCAGGGTGCGTCGAAGTTTGTGCCAGTTAGAACACGCGAGAGATATTAGAAAATGCCTGAACCAACGGTGTCTTCTAATTTCCCGTTTTTTGGGGCGGGTGGGGAAAGAAGGATAAGCACCGGTCGATCGGCGCGATTGAGACCTAGACTCATGGTCGAGAGCCAAACAGAAGCTGCCTCCACGCGCCACATGCGTCGCAGCAAGAGCAGTTGTACGCCCTTCCCTTCTTCCTTCTTTCCCGTCTTTTACTCTATCCTACCTTGCTACGCGATAGTGGGGGTTGTTGTGAGTGCACTAATGCTAATTGTGTGGTTGTAATTGTGTAGGGTCGCCCTCCTAAAAAACCTTATCCCCGGAATCGACAGTGTGAATTATAATTACGATACCAGGGAGCCGTACGAGCAGTACTACAGGGGCGTCGCACTTTTCGAGTACGATCGGAATGCGGATGATTCAGGGAACGCCGACTGGAGACTTTGGTACGAGGATGGGGAGAAGTCCTGGGCAGGATCCGCCCGGCACAGCTAGCTGGCTAGCTGCCTAAGAAACCCCGCCTACGCTGGTGGATACTGGAATTCTTTGAGGTCTGATTTCAGCGTGGAGATCTTGCGGGTTGGAGAAGCTGCTTGCTTGCTTGCTTGTTCGTTTAGATACGCTTACTATTCAGTATAGTATGCTATGGAGAAGAACAAGATACATACAGACATCTAGAAGGATACCTCAAACACTGTTCAGTCAATGTGTCGTTATGTACAGTTATGGAGGCCCGTATTTCATCCGCTGATCCTGCAACCATTGCTGAACAAAAGGAGAGCCAACAGGAGCCGAGTTAGTTGGTCCATGATACTCAATCGGCGTTTTGATGTCCTCCTTGCCCTGCCTTGACAATGTATTGCCTCCATGTGCGGGATTCCAATGATTAATGGGGTATCTCAGTTTGCCAACGCCCGTGAAAAAGACCAGGTCTCTTCCGACTCTAAGGGTGTCAAGGTATAGATACTGCAGGTTCGGAAAGGGGGCAGCATCAGCGGCATCGGCACCCGCACTGGTACTGATACTGGTACTGGTAGCAGTAAGAAGCTCGAAGATAGACCCGAATGTCCCAGAGGTCATGGTGATGGTTTCCATCTCGAAGCGGCGGAGAGAGGAAGAGAGACGTCTGAGAAAAGCAAGCAGGTCGTCCTCCGTGAGAGAGAGACCGCGAAGACCGCAGCCTTCTAACTGAGGCAGGGTGTCTAGGGCGGCTACGCGCCCGAAGAGCCGCTCATTCGGAATGTTCGCGAACGGATGCCCCAGTTCTACTCGACAGTGGTGGATGTCCAGGTGTTTAAGGTTTCTACAGGCTTGGATAAGGCTTGCCAGGCCCGTAAAGTTGCGTTCATCGTTTGCCTTCATCATGGCTTCTTCCCGGGCCTGGTCCTCATCCTCCGAGGTGACTTCGTACTCCGAGTCGTCGTTGAGAAGATCATCTAGTGTTACGTGCAAAATGGGCTCTGAAACACTGATCGACAAGGACTCCAGGGAGCGGAGCGGCATAATGAGTCCTTCGGCGGCATAGTCGATGCTGCTGAGCTCGTTACCGGCAATGCTGCAGCGCTGCAGGCCGGCCCTGTTGAAGATATTCAAGCTGTCAATTTCAAGGTTACTGTCCATCAATGCCGAGAAAACAATTCGGTGTGTCTCCGCAGCCATCTGCCAGATAGGTCTCCAAGGTCCACCAGCAGGAGGAGCGAGTTCGTCTTTCGCATTTGAAAGATAAACTATGACTTCAAGAGACAAGGAGCGAAGCTTTCCGGTAGAGTTATTTGCCACTATATTCTTGAAAACGTTGCCTAGGATATGAACGAGCTCTCCTGACTCTAGTAGTCGCTCGTAATCTCGCTGTCGCTGCTGGAGGGTTTCAAGGTCTGTCTTTTTCGGATCGTCTGAATTTACCCACACAGCTTCTTCGAGTCTCTCAGTGTTGTTCACAACTCCCACGAGCGTGAGATCGTTTATTTCGCATCCGAGCCAGCCGCGCTGCGTTACAATCGCGAGATTTTCGAGCTCAGGGCCGGTGAATTTGACGCGCTTGGACCAGAAGCAGGACCGGAAGTGGCCCTGTGTCGCTTTTGATCGAAGGCATCTGCTCGTCAGGCGGAGGTTGCCCACATCTGTCAAATCTAGCACTCTGACAATGCTTCCGATGATCTCCGGAGGACAGCTCTCCAAGCCAACCGTCATTATGACTATTGAACTGTTAACTGGTGGGATGTAAGCACACGGGACGGAGATACTTATTTCTCGGCTGAGCGGGGTTGAAGCCAGGATACACGTGAGTGACGTGACTAAATACTACTCCAGCTAGACCTCGCCAAATCGCGGGCTGGGTTTTGTTTGGAAGCATCTGTATTCCGATCTTAGGGAACGGAGCATAGATTACACAGTATTGTGGAATGCCGGCAAGTGTATACAGAAGGCTGATAAGATGGCTCTACCACCATGATATCACTTGAATAAGCGACCACTAAATGCCTGAAATGGATAAATTACCATACTCTTTGCTAAATTTATATTAACTTTGCATCACTCTGGTAGATAAGCTAACCCTAGGACAATCCCCTAACTAGGTATGATCATCTAATCAATAAAACATCCCATAGTTGTCATGCCATGCGAAACTATTTACACTATTATATTAAGCAAGTCTCTAAGGGTGTATGCTTAACTCTAAGTATCCCTCTATACTAAGATGATAGAGAATTATTGCGTAAACTGCCCCATAATTAGTGGACTAGGAATGATTCACTCTTCCCTCTTTAGTCTATTGAAAACTTATTCTATAGAAGAACTAGGCACTAGTTGCTAAAACACCTGGCTGCTATGATGACTTGGAAAAGGCTGGTTTCCTTAGGAAGAAGTAGGGAGCTGCCTGGGGGCAGTTTCTATAGCTACTATATATATATCTTATAGGAGGCTATAATATATTCTATTACTTAGATAGCTAGAGAATGTTTAATTCTATCTAGATATATGCTATGTAGTGATGGCGCTGGCATTAACTATATATAGGTTAAAAGTCAAAACTAACACTTAAGTATGGTTATGAAGGAATGTTATGTACATCCTAGGTTATCCTATTGGAGTGATTGGGTGGGAAAAAAAACTGAATGAAAAGAGGACTGCCCCCATGGCAGGCAGGCAGGAAAGGGGCTCTGTGAATGGCATCACCAGGTCCTTCGGGCTACCTGGCTTAGGATTAGGAGGCAAACGAGTCCGGACAGAGCCATTGGCGACGGCCAGAAGGCCGAGGATGATGAAGGCGGAGGTGCGCATGGTCCACGCAAAGCCAGTCTCTGGCAGGGGCTTGTTGAACATGATGGGAAAGACAACTCCGCCTAGACCGGGCCCGCTGGACGACGATGCCGATGGCTAGTCTGGCATTTCGACTGAACCATGTGCTTGAGGCTCCGAGGGCTGTCTACGTTAGCGTGTGTAGGCGATTTTATTGCCAGTGATGCACTAACCGGCGTAGAATATACAACTTGCTCCGATGCGACTGCAGGTCCTCTGCGCCAACAGGAAATGGTCATACTCCTTGTACACTGAGGTCATCATAAATCCGAAGACGTGCAGGAAAGTCCCTTATAAGCCCGCCCTGCCTCTTGCATATTATAACCCATGAAGAGTGTAAGTAAAAACCTGTTTAGTAATGTATCAAGACTTAGTATAAGCGTAAGCTCAAATAAATTTATTATTAAATAGTTAATACTATTATTAGGTGTAATGCTGAAGGAAGAACAATATATAATTATTTATGATAAACTCTATAAAGTTATTAACTTAAGCCCTAGATCAAGCTTATAAACCACTTCCAGGATACACAGTTTCAGGCGGCTCTTTAATAAATAGGTGTTAAAGATTGCAAATACTAAATAGTGGTCGCCAAATCTAGTAGAGAATCTTAACTAGCCCATCTAACAGGGTAACTAATATATTAGACTGTGTCACTTTTGGGGGCTACATATTACATTGGGGTGGTGGACACTCATAATTTATAGTAGTATAGAGTTACTTCCAAAGTAATATAGTTGTCTCTGCTAGCCACGTCAGAAAATCTATTTTATTACTCTTTATAGATCTATCAAGTCCCTAGCTGAAGATGATAATTTTTCACTATATGATTAATTTTCATGGTTTCCTGACTGTTAGGACTAGGTATGATAAGGAAGCACTTTCTGAAGTATATAACTTAGACACGTCCCATTTTTCATCTACAGCTGCTTTCGTTGAATATGGCCCTTAGCAAGCATCAAGCTTGCAACCCCACACTCTCTTCTAGGTCACATAGTTTCAATAAGGTTCTTCGATAGAATGGGCGTCGAAAAAAAACACCGCTGTAAGAGCAGAGTGACGATGTATGATTTATTCTCGCAGCATGAATGGGCTGTCCTGAAACTGAGACCAGACCTGGCTTCTTCCCTCTTGCGATCATCTCTACAGAGCAACAACGATTGCTGAGATTTATCGAAGTCATTTACATCCTCAGACAGAAAGAGAGTCCCATTATTCTCGGACCGCCTGGGAGAATCAATTCAATAAATATGATTTGTTTGAAACTACAGAGGCAGTCATGAATTCCAAGTAGACAGAGAACACTGTGTATAATTATGACATCCATGAAGCATAAAGATTTTGTTCCAGTTATAACATTAAAAGTCCAATGACCACGTGCCTTAAATTCAAATGAAGTGGCATGATTTTGGTGGCAACCTCATCAACATTTTTCCCGAGACTCACCCCCCCATATGGTAAGTATTGACCAGTGGGATGATCCAGAGCGCTTCTACTAATGGCTAGCTTTGATGTCATGAAGTCTAGATGTCCTGATTGCAGTAAATTAAAAAAGCTAGTAGCTCACGGCAGGGGCATCTGGGTCAAAATTGTATACAGAGGATCGGCATTTCAGAGGGAGAAATCACCACCACCATAATTCGGATGTACTCTCTTAATTAAACCTGAATCCTTTCATTAATACAGTTGACAGGGAGGCAAGAATGGCCGACCTAAGGAGTCATAAGAACCAGGACAGTCCAATTCAACCCTTACCTAGGGAAGTTTCCTGGTCAGGGCAAACTCCAAATGTAGGTAGGAAAGATTGCCTCAGTCTACGCTTTTGTTTCATTCTTCTGTTAAACTATAATCCAATATGGCTCTAACAGATGTACCAAGACTATCTGGGCAGGAATTTCAGAGCTCGTCGAAGAAGGCTCTGGATGTCGAATTGTGATCGTAATTCGTAACTCGACATACTTGCTGGAGTGTCTCAGTCATGAATTGGAAGAGCGTGCTTCGAGAGATCCGATTGAACTCAGCCGGAAGATCATCTCGCAATTCCAGAACTACAGCGCCAAATACAATGAAAAATTCATCGGTGCTGGCTTGCCAGAGTCCCTTGTCCTCAAATGCCCAGGTCTTTGCTCACAGCTTTGGTTCAAGCTTGATATTGTGCCGTTGGTGCTGAGACATGAAGCTCGTGCGAGAACTGCACATGACCGGGGTGAGGTGGCCACCTTCAGAGGCTGGGAAAGAAAAGCACTAGATGAGCAGGCAGATTCCATGGCGCGAAAGTGCATACGGTATCTAGCTAAGTTGGAGGACCAGGCGATCTGTTGCTAACAGCTTCCAGATCATTTGGAATTGGACATGTGATCCACACCCAGATCAGTCATGACACGCTTGTGGAGGTTGATAGTCATTTCAGGGCACATCTTGCAGATAAGCAAGACTACGAACGAACTGTTGAACCGAGGTCATGGGCTATTGCTCAGCAATATGCCGGGGAACTTAGAGAAAAGCAAGTAAAAGTTGCATTCTTCAGCATTACGTTGCACGGCAAACCCGACGAACATATGAGACATGCCCTGGTGAGGTTTGCTCATTGTATGGGCGTTGACTTTAGATGGTGAGTACAAGGTTTCCTTTTTCAAAGCTTGGGCTTTGACCTCTAGTAACGTTCTTGGGTAAGAGGGTTTTTGACATATTGCTAACCTAACAGGTATGTTGCGAAGCCACGTCCAGGGATAGTCAATATTGCTCAGAAGATGAGGGATATCCTAGAGGGGTTGGGCAACTCCCTCAAGTGTCTTTCCTTTGACGAGGAGTTAGAGATTTTAGAGTGGGTGTATGAGAATGCCCGGCGATATTGGCTGCAGCACAATGGGCCCCTTCAACCCAGGTCAAAAGGAGGCGTAGATGTGGTGGTCATTGACAGTGCACCTTTACTCTCCTTGGCGCTTTTGTCCAAGCAGCAGGACCCCGGGAGACCAGTACTATATGAAAACCGTCTAATGGTCCAGAATAACATGGCTGAGGATCCCAATAGTCCTTCAGCTAGGGTCTGGGACTTTGTGCAGACGAGGTCAGAACATGTGGACCTACTGGTTTCTCCAGTACCGAAAGTTTTGGCACCGCAGATATTCCCCAGAAAGCGTGTGGGATATATTCCAGTTTCTGTTGACCAGTGAGGCGGCCTTCAGCATATATGACTTGAACCCGCTAATAATCAGTAGACTTGACGGCTTTAACAAGCATATGAATCAGCCAGACATCGCCTTCTATGGTCAACTATTCAACTCCCTGTGCAAAACTCTCAACGCACCGATTATACAATATCCGGAAGGCAAAGGCCCCCCATCTCCTATTGCAATCTGTCAATGCTCTGCTAACATTCTTATTTACCCCTTAGAGCAATATATTCTACATCTTGCACAATTCAGACCCAACGATGAGACTGTGATTATTCTGCAAGCATATCAAATGTTTTGTTGCCAATGGATGAAGGAAAGTCCAAAAGCGTCCATTCCAAAGTTACTTATATGCCGCCATGGCCCTCCTAAAGGCCGTGAGAGCGCACTCCTCTATGAAGATGTCATGCGGCACATCAACACCGAGATGAACGACATCTCACACCTGATCTGCGTCATAGAGCTTGGAGGTCCTGATCAATTGTGGAATGTGCTTCTTTCGCATGCTAAAGTCGTCATACAACTATCCATCCCCGAGGGAATTCCTGAATTTCTCCTGTGCGCCACTCAGAAACAGAAGCCTCTGATCACGATCAAGGTAGCAAGTTTTTATTCATTCCTAGAGAATAACCCTACCACATGGCTGGTGGACAAAGATGACCGCAAATCTATCTCACATCTCTTTCGTCAGCTCAATGATCCCAAACTCTCGCCGCAGATGACATTGCCCTCACGGAATAGCCTTCCAGACCAATATACCACTGTCGGGAATGCTATCTCCTGGTTTTATATAGCATCAAAGTTGTCAAAAGGCGAAAGGATTGAGCCAGATGGCGGAGATATTCATCGGTTGGCTCAGTCGGCGGCAAGCCTGTGAAGAAGCGACATTTTGCCTATCCTTAGTAGTCTCGCAGTAAGTATCTTGAACCTGCAGCAACTGTTTCATTTTGGCAATTGAGGATATTATGTATATTCAAAGCTTCATATTTTATTAAGGTGGAAAAATAACGCTAGTTTTCACATTCGTGGATTGTTATCATGGAAAGTAGGCTAGTTTACCTCTACTAAGACTTCTTCAACTACTGAGCTTAACAGTATGCTTCAACTTCAACCTTCTGGCCTGAAATGGCCTTAAGAACTCAACTATGGTCTTATCCAAAGACGAGGTCATGTGACGGGAAAGAAAAAGTAGCTTCTTGGCTCCATGTGTGGTCACGGTGACCTACGAGCTGGTCTCCAGGAGCAATATGGACGGCCCTGCGAGTGCCTAGTTACTTAGCCCCTTCGGACACACATGGAGTGTCACTGATCGCTGGGATACTGAGGAGGTCATGCTGAAAATCAACAATGGTAATGATGGCGTCATCTGTATGCGGCGTACTCTAGGATCAGGAGATCTTTGGAGTTGCCATGTGATTCAGTTTGGGGATTGCCCGAGACACTGGCTGAGTGCGGGATCTGTTTCATCCATGGAACCCTTGGGCGATTGGATTTTCCGGTCCTTTGGCCTTTTCTGTTGAGTATGGGGTGACCATGTACCATTCAGCCGGGTGCACCTAGCCTATTTTACGGTTCAGGACCTGCGGAACTTCTTCAGTCATGCAGAGATTCGCCTACACGATGTAGCTTTTCTATCTCAGAGAAGGAACAAAGGTATAAGCAAGAATGGCAAATAGCAAACAGAACAACGATCTTCTGGTGCGCGACTTTGAGCAAATCCGACTCCATGATGGTGCCGTCGTCGGAGGTAAGAATGCCTCACTGGGTGAGATGATCAACACCCTTGAGGCAAAGGGAATCGCGGTCCCTGCTGGCTTTGCCACAACGGCCCAGGCGTACTGGGACTACGTGGACGCCAATGGGATTCGGGACAAGATGGCCGGGCTGATTGTGGACTGGGAAGCGGGACACACAACCCTGGCGGAGACGGGCAGGGCAATGCGCCGGCTGTTTCTTCGTGGAAGTTGGCCGGAAGATGCCGCCAGTCACATCCGGGACGCCTATCGCGCCCTGGCGACCCGAGTAGGTGTCTTTGAACCGAGCGTGGCAGTTCGCTCGAGCGCTACTGCCGAGGACTTGCCGGACGCCAGCTTCGCCGGTCAGCTCGAATCGTACCTCAACGTGAGCGGGGAGAGGGCAGTGCTGGATGCCTGCCGGCGGTGCTACGCCTCGCTCTTCACCGACCGGGCCATCAGCTACCGTCGCACCAAGGGCTTTGACCAGATGAGCGTTGCGCTGTCCGTCGGCGTGCAGCAGATGGTGCGGTCGGACGCCGGCGGGTCCGGCGTCATGTTCTCTATCGACACAGAAAGCGGCTTCGATCAGGTTGTGCTCATCAATGCCGCGTGGGGTCTCGGCGAAAACGTCGTTCAGGGTGCGGTCGACCCGGATGAATATCAAATCTTCAAGCCTCTGCTAGGCAAGCCCCGGCTGCGGCCCATCATCAGCAGGAAGCGAGGGGACAAGGCTATCAAGATGATCTACAGTGACGATCCGCAACAGCCGACGCATAACGTGCCGACGTCCAAGGCTGAGCGCGCCGCTTTCGTTCTCAGCGATTCGGAGATTCTCCAGCTCGCAAGCTGGGCGTGTACCATTGAGGGCCATTATGCGGGCCCCATGGACATGGAATGGGCCAAGGATGGGATCACGGGCCGCCTGTACATCGTTCAGGCGAGGCCAGAAACGGTGCATTCGCGCCGGGGTGATGCGACTGCCCGCCTCCACACGTACCAGGTCGGCCGCGGCAAGGGCCGGGTGCTGGCCACGGGCCTCTCTATCGGAGAAGCGGCGGTCGCTGGCCGCGTCTGCCTCATCGAATCGGCTCGGGACCAGGACCGGTTCCTCGACGGGTCGATTCTGGTGACTCCGACCACGGACCCGGACTGGGTGCCCATTATGAAGCGGGCGGCCGCGATCGTCACGGACCATGGCGGCCGCACCTCGCACGCTGCGATCGTCAGCCGCGAGCTGGGCCTTCCGGCGGTTGTGGGCACGGGCAATGCTACCTATGTGCTGCACACCAAGCAGGAGATAACGGTCTCCTGCGCCGAGGGGACCACGGGCCTGGTCTACGAGGGTCGCGCGGAGATCACCACCCAGACCGTGGATCTGCAGGACCTGCCGCCAGTGAAGACCCAGGTGATGATCAACCTGGCCAACCCGGCGGCCGCTTACCGCTGGTGGCGGCTGCCCGCGGACGGGATCGGGCTGGCGCGCATGGAGTTCGTCGTCAGTAACGCGATCAGGGTGCACCCCATGGCACTGGTCCACTTCGACCGGCTGCAGGATGCAGAGGCCAAAGCCGAGATTGCGCGGCTGACGACGGGGTATGAGCACGACCGTTGCGACTATTTTGTGGACCAGTTGGCGCAGGGACTCGCGGCTCTCTGTGCCTCCGTCTATCCCCGTCCCGCCATCCTCCGCATGAGCGACTTCAAGACGAACGAGTATGCCGGGCTCATTGGCGGCGCGGAATTCGAACCACAGGAGGACAACCCGATGATCGGCTTTCGGGGCGCGTCACGCTACTACTCGCCGCGGTACAGAGAGGGCTTCGCGCTCGAATGCCGGGCCATTAAGCGATTGCGCGACGAGATGGGCTTTACAAACGCCATCGTGATGATCCCCTTCTGTCGCACGGTGGACGAGGCGCACAAGGTGCTAGAGGTGATGGCAGATAATGGGCTGCGGCGCGGGGAGCATGGCCTCCAGGTGTATGTGATGTGCGAGATCCCCAGCAACGTCATTCTGGCCGCGGAGTTCGCGGACTGCTTTGACGGGTTCTCCATCGGCTCCAACGACTTGACGCAGCTTACTCTTGGGGTCGACCGCGACTCGGCTGAGCTGGCGGACATCTTCAACGAACAAGACGAGGCTGTCAAGTGGATGATTGCACGGGTGATCACGGTGGCACGCCAGAGGGGCTGCAAGATCGGGATCTGTGGCCAGGCACCGAGCGACCATCCCCAGTTTGCTCAGTTCCTATCAGACTCGGGAATCGATTCGATATCAGTCAGTCCGGACAGTTTCGTAGCCGTCAAGCGGCATCTGATTAGAAGTGAGCGGGGCATTCCCAATCGTTGAGCATGTTTATGGGAGTAGCCTTGATAGTCTACGTGTCCTGAGATCTAAAAGGTGTCTTAATTCATGCTTTGTATGATATAATTTAAGATTGTAAGCTACATGTCATGGATCCTCCTCAGATACTATTGCACTTATATCGATCGATTAGAGCCAAAGAGTATACGAGACAAAGCCCGGGGAATAGATAATAGAGAATCATATCCTCACTGCACCAGGCGACGGACCAGTCACTCGTTAACATGCTCAATCATCTCATTCAAGGCTGCGGCTGACTTGGCAATTCCACCCCACTCCTCCGCATCGACAGGCTTCCAAACCGTCCTGACAATTCCCTTCCGTCCCAAGACTACTGGCAAACTGAAACAACAGCCGAACTCCTCTTGAAAATGGCTGATGGGAAGGATATCCCGCTGATCGAGGAGGATGGATGAACAGATCTTGGAGATGATAGCACCGATCCCAAGGGGCATTGCCCCCTTGGCCTTGATAATGGCCTGGGAGATCTGCTTGCACTCATTGCTGAGCTGGACAGGATCGAACGTATCCGGTGGCACAGCGGAGGCCAGTGGCAGACCACCCGCAGTGGCCGTCGACCAGGCCACGATCTCCTCGGGACCCTGCACACCAAGGACATAGATATCTATGGCGTCTGCGGAGATCTATCATCACAAGCGTCAGTCAGGTCACGTTCAGGATCGGTCCTCACGCACTCCAGCTTTGTTGGCCAAGAGCCCACGCAGCCGAACCGAGTCAAGAAGGGTACCAGACCCCAAGACTTGCGAGGGGGGCAGACCGGAGAGCTGCTGCGCGAGAGTGGTCAGCAGATCGACGGGATTCGACACGACCAGGAGTATGGCATCGGAACGGAAGGGGCGCATCGCTTGGATCACGCTCCGGACGACCCCCAGGTTGCGATACATGTGTTGCACGCTGGTTTCGCCGACGGAATACTTGGACCCGGCGGTGATGAGAACAATGTCGCACTGCCCGGCCTCGTGGTATGTCCCTAGTCGGACGCGCGTTTCTGCGCGTCCGCTCATTCGGCTCACGTCGCAGAGTTCTTGGACTTGGGCATTTCGGAGCTCAGATTTGATATCGACCAGGATCAGCTCGCGCGCGACCGAGTTCATGATCAGCGCGTTCGCGGCTGCGGCGCCAACCTGGCCCACACCGACAATGCCAATGCGAGGCCCAGTGGTGGAGAGCATGATGACTACTACTACGGTGATAAATATACAGATTGTAGTAAATAGAAAGCGAAGATCGTGAGCTTTAGTTGATTTGGGGCGAGCGCCTAACTCATGACGTTTTACTATGCTGTCATCCAGTTAAATACAATATGTGCGTATGTGAGGCTTAAGTTTTTTAAGGTTATGGCGCTGGCTGGAATTGCTGATCGGGTGCTGCGGGGAATGACGCTTAGATCGAGATTCATTAGAGGCATGACCTCACTCGAAAACATCATGCCACCCTGACATTTTCTGCTATTTCTGCTTCTCTTCTTTTACATATGCTTGTTCCTGTAGGTAATACATGAGTTCCTATATACAAGAGTTCATCATTGAGGATACGGCATGTGGCATAGAGTATAGGTTCGAGGAGCTGAGATGGCAGTTTGTAGTCTGATGGGGCCGGAGAGAAAGCCTCAAAAGGTTAAGAAGAATATGCTTCTTGGAAGTATCCGTGTTACTTGTGTGGGGTCACGTTGATGATGCAAAATCGGCATCGAAAGTAAACAGCCCTGTTGAGACATTCCAGTGGTTCCAGGGCGTGCGACATAAATTGAATGTCTGAAAACTCCTTGTGGTGTTGAGTAACTCAAAAGATCAATGGCCTTGCAAAGCGATGCTGTAAAGTGATCACTTTATGGTTCCATTTGAACGGCAGGTTTATCTCCACCAAGGTATAGGATTAACAAACAAAGATCAAATTTTTTATCCAAGGGCCATGAGTGGTCCCAAGACAGGATGACGGAGTAGGCGTTCAAAAACTCCAATGTCTTGTGCGATGTATTTCCACTGTTTAGACATTATGAACAACCACCCTCAAGCAATCCTCATCGTCGCCTCTGTCAAAGCGACATTTTGCAGTTCCTGAGTCTCAATGACACTAATCAGGAAATTCTCCCCATAATTACTAAGTGCATGCACAATCACGTTCGCCCCATATCCGCAATTTTTCTCACCGGGTGCGGCCTCATCATACTCCGCGAAGCTGTCTTTGGTAACCTTATCCTCCTTGGAAAGTAATAGCTGCTTTGCAAAAGCCCAAGCTTCGTCATATGTTTTGAACGTCCCCTCAACGTTCAGATCTCGGACACTTGTTGTCTCCTTTTTCCCGTCATACACGACGACAGTCTCAATCACATAGTACAGCGGGATCGATATCCTACCATCCTCAAGATCTGTCGTTAAGCACTTGTTATTCGGGGTCGTCTGGATCCGAACCCGGCATGTACTCCCGTCTGCGGCTACAGCGCGAACTGCCAGGCCAGGGCGCTCAACGAAATCTGGTTTTTCGAAAACAGCCGGGTTGACCTCGTACTCGGTGAAGAACTCTCGCTCATACCCAGCGTCAAACAAACAGCTGTGTGCCGCGGCTTTAGCCGCCAACAGAGATGTATAGGTCCCAGGGATGCGTACTTTTTCAACAATGTTGTTGGGATTTTTATTGATATGAGAGGTTGCCAGTATTATATGGTATAGATGTTCTGGAATCGTCCCCATGTTGGCAGTTATTTCGTCGTCTTGTTCCGCGAAGGGTTACATGGCCTCAGGCTGCACGTGCGCATTATGTATAGGCTTTCGAACAGTCCAACGAACTAAACACATGCTAACTGAACTGAATTCATAGTCTACTGATAGTTAAATTCTGGTCAGGAGATACACAGTTCCGGCGATGATTAAGCTGGATAGCATTCGTATACTGTCGTCAGCTGTTGGTCTAGCCACTGTCTGCCAACAACTCGATCCATGGCTCAAGTTGTTGGCCCACGGCTCACAAGACTCAAGTTTCCGGGCCTTGTTCCCTTTGTACTAGTGGGGTCTGGTTGAGCTAGCTATTTGCCTGTTTTAGGGCAATACAGCTACAGTACGATTTTTAGTTTAGGTTTCCGTCGGACACATGTCCATATACTAACACTATCAAAGGAACTCCACCTGGTTGATTGAGAACTAAATGCCGCATGCCACTAGAGAGCTGTTAAGCATTGTTGGCATACTGAATCTTAAAATTAGGCTTCTTGGGCCATTGCCAATGCACAATTTAGGACAGATATGGGTAAACAAAGGACCAAAATGACCAAAAGAAGGACCGGCAGAAGACGAAATAGAATCATCGGCGCTCAATAAACTCGACCCGGAAGAAGAATAACATGTCGATTATGCTTTATATTAATAAATCGAACAGCTCCAAGAGAATATTTGTCTTGGTCTTGGCTGGCTCCTTCTGCAGTCCCATCAACTCATAGACGGCCGTCTGAGCGCTTCGCACGCTGTACTCCATGCTCAGGGTGGTATCTTCTGCAAGCTCTGCAAACTGGCCGACGCACGCAATGTTGGTAGTGTAAGGTGGGATCACATGTGGGCGATCTTTACTCCCCCGTGTCAAAAACGGTGCAGTGCCCAGGGGCATCCCACAGGGAATAGTAGTCGCATTTTCGAGGATGGATTGAATGGGAAACCCGAGATGGGAAAGAACCTCAGTGAAGATCTCCTTGCCGGAGCATGCGAACATTGGTTTCTCCACAAAATTGCCTTCATTGGAAGGGCTCAGAGCGTATCCACATATAACATTAACATCCTGGGGTTGTGTTGGGAATAATGGTTGATGCGGGATACTCAGTGTAATTGACCACTTGCTGTCTGTCAAAGAGAGCATGGCACCCGTTCCTGGCCGGTCATGAGTGAGCTTCCCATACAGGTTCATAAACTGTGAGCCCCAGATAGTCGTAGTAAACGTTTCTACGCCTGATTCAAGAGCCCGTGACAAGAAGTTGGCTGGGTTTCCAAATTTAGGAGACTTGTCAGATAACTTCTGCCACAGTTTCCACTCCTTCATCATCAAATCTTCCCAGTTAGAGGTAAGATACGGAGGAGAAGTATCATCACTGCCAAAGACCGCCCCCGAACGGCAGTAACCTGGGTCGACAAGACAAATGTCTTCTGGGTCCAATGTAATCAGGCATTCATCTCCATCTTTGATCAGCTTAATTTCAGAAACTGTGGTAGGGTCACTTTCAGGATAGAGCAGTAGATCAGTAACTTCAATGTTAAAGCGGAAATCAACCCCCTCTCCTTTCAGAAATTCTGCGATAGGGACAGTGATAGAGTCGAATAGGTTGTACTCAGTCCGGTAGGCTCTCTTAACGTCATTGATATACTGGATATCCTCTAGGTATTTGCGAAGATGCCTTCGGAACTCGACAGCACTATGCCAAGGCTGGAAAGCAAACCTGTTGAAGAGTTGTTAGAGGTTATATTGAGGGTGCCATTAAGGGGCATACGCTGTCGACCATAGTGTCCAGAACCCAGTTTCAAAGAAGGACTGCTGAAAGATCTGATTGATGCTTTTCGCGCCTAAGCTTGTCTCGCTCTCCAAGATGAACTTCATCAACTCCAATCGATGTTTTAATCCCACCTGGATGCCCCCGGTGTAAACGGCTTCGGGTCCAGACTTTCCCAGCTTTATTGCCCGCGTCATCGCAAAGTCCTGTGGCGGTTGCCGCTCAGTCTTTTCAAAGAAGTAGATATTGTCCATCATGGATTTGCTAGGTTCGCCAGGGCTAGGTATTATAGACAGTAGATTCTTCATACACTCGCCATGAAAATATGGATGGCACTCGAAGGGAACGAAATATCCGTTTTGCGCGTCTCCAGAGGTTCCCATTTCGCCACCGAACCCCAGATGCAAATCGAGGATGTGGATGTTTTTACCAGGAACGTTGCCCTCGCGAATTAGATGAACAGCAGCCGCCAGGCAGGCCATTCCACTGCCAACAAGCCATGCCTGCACATTGCTTGGGTCTCTCCTCTGAATGTTTGACGTCTCAGCCATCCTTGGCATTGGATATATCGATTAGGGTCTATGCAAATATTGAGTTTTCACCATTGTAGACCAGTCGCTCGCATGCGGCTACGCACCCTTATATTTGTTTGCAGCTACCAATCACTGCAAATACGATGATGTCACGCCGGCTTCTAAAATGTAGCATTTAATGGGTTGGACACCCTAACTGTAGCGACGGCCAATATTGCTGGTTGGCCGACACCTGCTATTAAGTTTTCTGGTGGGCTGACCTCTGCTAATCTGGCGGGTCATTCCGTGAACCAAGGTCTGCGGACTTTCCGGCAAAGAACCACGAACAGTGCTTGCATATCTTCCCGGAGCATCCATCATACGACTAGAAGGGATTGCCAGAGATGCCTTTTCCCTTCAAACGGATGTCGGACCCTATATTATAGAATATATATCACTTGGAGAGTATGGCAGTGACAGCAAATCGATCATATTTTTATTAGACCTCTCAGCTTTTATTCCTCGCAGCGCACATGATGAACGACACCCAGCCGACAAACACAGGGGAAGACGGGGAAGATGCGGCTCTAGCGAAATCAGTTGTCATATGTTGCACTATCTTCTATATAGTACTTGCAATTTTGTAAGTGCTCGAGTTCTTATGGACTATCTTGGCCCACCATGGCGCTGTGCATGGTTGAGCAGTAGCTAGGGAAATTAAGCTGATAAGACATTGGACAATGGGAAGGGTCGTGTTGAGGTTATGGGACCGCATCAGGCAATATCCGCACCTGATACAGCCAAGCATTGATTATCCATATACGTTTACAGCAACTCAAACTCGAGAACAGAGGCTCGAGCATCTTGATGAAGCTGCTCCAGTGGACTCCCTACAGAACTGGCAGGCTTCATGGTACGATGAAGAAAGCCCGTTGCTGTCTAAGAATGATCCTATCATTTGGTCGGTATACGCATCCGGTATGTCGGTTGTGGTGATGCATGCTGATACTCCCGGTGTCACAGTGCGATCTGCCTTGAAGAAGTTCTGAAAACCCAGTCAGTGCGTTGCCTGGAATGTCGACATGTCTTCCACTGTTGGTGCCTCGAAAAATGGTTCCTGCGCCTTCACAACACCTGCCCCGTGTGCCATGAAACCATCTGTCCGGATGAAGTAGATGACTTGCTCGATATTGTTTGAAGCCCTCAAGGTTGTGTACCTACACCGAACCCACAGGCTGGCCTATGAATGAAACAGAGGTCATTCCTCAGCGGAGAAGATTCACACTAGCTTCTCTTAGCCTTAACGCTTAACATATTTCAGCCTTTCTACCCGGGGATTAATGACAACTCCAAATAATATGTTAACCTTGAAAAACACGAACCTTCCCCCTATCGTACTATGGCATTGGCTGGCTACCAACGATAAACCCAAACCCGATCATCCACCAAATCCAACGCATTCTGCTCTCCCCTCTGCTCCATCTTCAACCTCGCATGAACTGCATCAACCTCCTGCTCCGCATTAAGTCTCGCCCCCTCAAGCAATACCCTGACCCTCTCAACCTCCGGCTGATACGGTGCAAGCGGTAACATATCCCGAGGAATATCACCCCACTCTCTCCAAATCGGCAACTGGAACGCCTGCATGGCGCGATTTAACTCCCCGCATGACGCAGATGGGTTCAGAAGCACACCGCAGACTGTAAGGTCCGTCCAGCCTCGGAATGACAGCATGGGTTTTTTTCCTCCGGAGAGGGAGTTCACGGGTGTGGCGGGCATGAAGGCGGCCATGGCAGCGCGCTGAGCCGGGGGGAAATAGGACAGGGGATCTAGGGGGGAATTGACGGGTGTTGTGGGTGGAGTGCGTGGACGGAAGGCGAAGTCGACGCCGTATGCTGTGAAGTGGTCGGCTAGTTCGCGGTCGGCCAGGTCATAGCCGTATTCTGGGTTTTTGGTGCGGCTGGTTTTCCCTGTTCCGTGTGTTAGATTGTTAATCTGGTGGGACGTGTAATAGTAGGAGGACTATCGATATACATACAAATGTTGTGGCTAGGTGGTGCGCCACACACGTCTATGTACTCAGAGACGGCTTCTGGACTGAGGTACCCCGTGCGCTGGGGGTCTAGGTGGCGGAAGAGCTCTTCGATTAATCTCATAAAGGAAGCCGAGGGTTTCATGTCCTCAGTGAAGAGCGGGATCCAGCTTGTAGATGAATGTGGATGTGGTGGATGAGGAGATGGCTCGGTGGTTTCCAAGGGCGGACTCTGCAATACTGGTCTCGATGCATACGGAATAGTTGGGGCAGCTTTTTCCGCTTCTGCTTCATTTTCTGTTTCTGGAGGCGGACCCTGAGATGCGGACTTCATTGACATCGGCGTTGCTGGCACTGTGTTCTCCACCGGTTCCTCACTTCTTGGTTCTGGATTTGTAGGACGTGGAGGTTTCTTCGGCGGGACATCGCTGTCTCTGTTCGAAACAGATACAGGACGGCGCCGGGGTGGACAATGTGGGCTTCGGACAGACTGCGCTCGGGGTGGAGGCGGTGGAGGGACAGGGATAAAGCCACTGTGTGCGTGTAGTGAGATTGCATGCGAGGGGTCATCCTGATGCTGTGAAGGATAATTCTGTACAACGTAACAGTTGGCGCATAGGGTTATGCGGGGCACGCAGGAAGCACATGAGAGACGCGCTTTCGTAGGCTGGATGAGCTCATTGCAAGATGTGCATTTATACAGCGACGACATACTGATGCCAGGTTGCGATGAAATGAAAGAAAAAGTCATTCAGATCCTGCTCATATCGGAGGGGCTGTGGGCGGTTTATACGAGAGCTCGTCGGCTAATAAAGCCAAGTTTGACACTTGGCGCGCGGGGTCAACTTGCGACTTAAAAAAGATCTAAGGACATTGTCATCCACGTGCAAATAGATAAAGTAATAAGCCCTAGTCATTGATCTACTCTGTCAGGTAAACAAATACCAACAACGGTCCTACGCCTTAACTACGCAGCGCTCCGTGGAGGACGAGCGTCGAATTGAGGCAAGATTTCCGATGGATTTTCAAGCAAGCGAGCTGAACCAGGACGGAGACTGGGCGGGAATAATCAAAGCGTTCAATTGTTCGTCGATTAAAGAGTTACATGAGCTCCAAGTTGTTTGTAGTCCCGATCTTCACCTCCAACAAACCTTAGAATGACGATGATGCGGACCTGCAGGTTACCGACGCTAGGTCTCAAGCAGCTAACTTATTGTCTGATCTGGAACAATGACCCAGCAGGCCTTCTCTCTCCTGCCATATCTTCCAAAACCCACGCGAGAAGATCTTTGGGAGATGCAGCGGAGGTCCCAGACGAGAAAGAAAACATCCTTGGACACGCCCAAGCTTGCAATCTAAGCAACCAAATTTATTCTACGGCCCGGGCACCTTGGGCAATTTAGAGCCGTACAGAGGGTATAAAAAATCAGGCAGAAAACTGGGGCCACTGGGTATAGGAAGCTGACCCCAGATCTTCTCTCATACCTAGTTCATGATTGGCTTTTAACTACTGATATCCTTCTAAATACGAAAAAGCTTGGCTGTTCAGTTGTGACCTCGCAGAGGATAAGGTACATAAGATGGTGAAGACGGAGTACTACGGAGAGGTCTCATCACAAACAGAAATGCCATCCGATACATTACGATGAGAATGCATTGGAAGAGGAACTGGTTGACTCCACACTTTGATTCAGGCCTTTGTATTCACACTAGAGTACAGGGAAAACCCTACGGGCGAAAACCTGTACTAAGGCTCGACTGATATACCTACGGATGTAGTGAGTGATGTCTGTAGCACCACAAAGTCGGTCTTCCGTACTGCTAACGATGAACCTGAGTCTGGTTGGATGGTCGAGAAATCTATTATGCATATTAGTGATGAGTTGCGCCTGTGTCATTCTTACCTTCCTTCTCCTTGAGTTTGGCGGCGGTCTCTTGGCACTGTTATCGGTATCAGCATGTTTGACCTTCATAGAAGACGAGATGAGCAAGTATAGCATACATTCTGGGATGGCATATTAGTTGGCCACTGGTCCGTGATCGAATTTGCTTTACAGTCCGATAGAATGTACTCACGACCTGGGTAGTCCTAACGTCAGTGGAATACTCAATTCCTACAAGAGAGAAGGCCAGAGAAGTGACTCACAATCTGTGGATTCGAGGATCGAATATGATTAACCCAAAGACTCACAACTGTCGGGTGATAAACATACACACTGTGATATCCAACCATGGCGAGTCAGTTCATTGAGATTCGGATAACAGAGTCTCATGGATGAATCTTACGTCCTAGAATGTCGAGTCAGCACTATCACCAGCAACTAGAGAGTCGTTCTGCTTACAAACTAGTTTTGCCTCAGTCACAGACATCTCAGTCAACATTTTCAAGTGGAAAGGGTCATACACTCTATCACATCAGGCAAGTTAATAGACAGAGTATTAGTGTATTTCTCGGAAAGAGTTCCTACAAGCTATGTTCTTGTCAGCTCCAAACTGGATCAATGTCATTAGACAAATTGATATGACATACTTTCTTGATTTCCCATATAATCAGCGTGTGTTGGAAGGTCAGCCACATCCGAAGCATGAGAACATACCACCTGTGGAATTTTGTACTGTTAGTTTACGGTTTCGCATCTGGTAGTGGAGGTCGTACATCCTAAGAGTCACTCGGTCAGCTGACGTTTCATTGGCGTTTCATTGTTAGAGTGACTTACTTTCTAGAAACCTTTCGTTCAGCACTGTTGCATCAATGACCTGGGGAAATCAAAGGTTCAATTCCATACAAGCTATATTTTGGCGTCAGTCAGATTCAACAGTAATCAAATGACGGGATGCCATACCACCTAACGACACAATCAGAGACTATGATCAGCAGTAAGCCTTGGGATACTGATTTCGTACATCCTTTGTGTACACGTTAGTCATTGTAGAAGCTGACGCGCAAAGGATAGCAGAATCAGATCATACATGCTAGAAGTGCAGTTAGCATCGGACCAGAGCTCATACAAACAGGTGGCTACTTACAAACTAAACACCTGTTAATAGAGGATAATCAGAGTATTCAGTGTCTATAGAGATCATACACCCTGCCGTTTTGGTTAGTTATGACTCTAAATAGCTCTGCGATAATTGCCATTTTGCTCATAATGGTGCATGATGAACGTACAATCTGCGCAATTCATCGAGTCAGTGAAAATTACTAGGATTGATTTATTCAATCTTGCCACTTACAGCCTTTATAATATGTGAGTAGGTGCCTCAGCAAGCCCATAATATATAGGAGTTACGTACAAGCTGCGCCTTATTGTGAGCGTGAGTATGATGAGTAGGTCCATGTCTTACGTACCACCTGAGTTATTGCTGTTAGAGCTGATACATGTAGCAACTGCTCAAAGAAAAGGGATATATAGCTCATACATCCTGGAGGTTCGCTCAGATTAGCCAAGGGTTGTTTTTCATTATCCATTGAGGACATAACCCACAACCTATCGAATGATCAGCAATTCAATCTCTCAATAAGGAATCTTTAGTTTGAACGCACAAACTAGACAGATTCGGTCAGCCCGCGTTAAAGTCAACTGTCGAGAGACAAGGTTTATACCGGCTTTTACCGGGTGCATCTCGTTAGTCAAGTCTGTCGAGACTGTGCTTTTTCACAGATTGAATCTTACATCCTAGGAGGGTTGTGAGTATTCTTGAAAGTTCAGAACCAGGCTGTTGGGAATTTTACTCACCACGTCGCGACGTTGTATGCCTTTCTCTGTAATGAATGGGAGCGGTGCACCGAAGGCGAGGCCAAGCAACAAAAGAAGCAAAAATTGCATGTTTGGAGTTTAATATTAAAAAAAGGGTGATGATCTAAAGCAGAGAGTGAGAACCGAGAAAGGAAGATCAAAGTGAAGGAGGCAGAATCTTTCAGGATGTAATGTTTATGCAGGTCCTCGGCCAACTTATATTCAAATTCCCCTACCTGCGCAGGGTTAAACTGTGTTATCGGCCGCGAGAGGTATGCGCCTCGCCTCTGTCTGTTATGGTGACCCTATTGGCGCCGGCGCAGGGGCTCACTTTGAGAGGTGGAAGACAAGGCGGTACTCCGTTGATTGTAGTCAATTTAGCAAGAAGTGAAACGTTACCCCAGTGACAGGCCTCAGATATGTCTGACCTATTGGACCAACGGAGAATGAGTGTATCATTCCTTAGGGCTTGAGCCTGCCCCTTTCCCCAGATCCCAAATGACAAGCCCAGCCACATGATTTAGCTTACATGATAAAAGCCAAGTCTATTTAGAATTAGGCTGGCTACTTAAGGTTAGCTAGGGACCGTGGGAAGCATCCAGATGTTCAAGCCGAGCCCCATACTACAATCATTCGATTACTGCTATTACTGCTCATCTTCCCAGGTCGCCAAAAACACCGCCAAGACGGAGGCAAGGAAGACTCTCACAGGAATGCAGCTTCCGCCTCGTCAAAGGCCTTGCTGATCTGCTCACTGGACGTAGCAGCCCTCCATCGTCTCCTCGGGAATCTGTTGATTTGCCTGCTCGTCAAGCATCTTCTCACTTTGCAAATCCTGAACGGGCTCCCGGGCTTGCGGGCTCAACCCAGCCTGATTATAGAGAAGCAGTGCTTGTAACCACTCCGATTGGGAAAATTGTCTGCCAAACATGGAGGTTAAACTACCTTGCCCTTGGCGACTGTCAATGCATCATGTAGAACTGGGGGGTTTTTCGAGTAACATCGTAGTCCTTGGTCGCCTCATCGCTGGTGAGACCATCGCTATTAGCGAGGTTCTGGCGAACAATTCTGGCAAAGAGCTTTGCTACTGTTTACGACAGTAGCGGTGTTATGAGTATTATAAGACCTCCTTAGTAGTTTTGCAGGGATTTTTTCTCCTCTTAGATTTCCTGGTGAGGTTGTCTATGTCTGAGACAGACTGCATGATGTTGGTGGCTGCTATGTTGGTGGCGCTAATAGCTAATAGCAGCATAGCAGGAAATTTTCTTCAGCAATATTTAGGAGTGAGATTATCTCTAGTATAGATTAAGTACTAGGTACAGAGTTTCTGTAGGTTGAAGCTTATTACTTTGAAGAACTCTTTTATAGTCCCCTTTATTTGAGGGCGTTTGGCTCCCTGGTAAAATCTAGGAAAGTGAGCATTCCACTACATAAGTAAACCAGCGGAACGGAATGCTGGGTGATTATTTATCTAAACCAGTTCTATTGTACTGTTTTTACCATGATGCCTTCAGCTTATGACATTCATCATTTCCTGCTTGACTACTATGTCGAGAAAGCCTGGGATATATTAAATGTGCCATTGTGGAAACCAGGTCAAGAAATTCGCGTTACGGGGCAAGCAGCCACGAGAGATCCGTAGCTGCACAGGAGCCAGGTGCGAAAAGAACGAAGGGATGATATCTGCGGTATGGCCTACCTTACAGTTGCCCACGCAAGGGGCATCAAAGAAAAGAATCAATATCCGCAGTGACATTCCTACAAATCAGGCCAATGCATAAGTCATGCAAGGAGACCTATCAGGGGCTCGACAGATGGAGCGGCAACAATCCAATGTTACTGCCGATACAAATTGGCGGTAAGCGCCAAACTTGATATTCTAATAATCTGAAGCGAAGAGAAAGCAGAGCCGTGAATACAAACCAGTGAGCTGGCATACTGTACCGAATAAGCACGCCAATACCGGGACATCGTCCACTGCAGAAGACGTCTTCGCAGCAGCAGAGGGGGTGGTCCCCTGCCAATTGAGATTGTCGAAATGAGAATGCAATTGCCCGGAGATGTACACATCGCAGATGATTTCTAGCATCGTCTCATTGACAAGAGAAGGGAATGTTCCCGCGAAGCCCCAAAACTTGGTATTATCATTCTACGACCGGGATAAGCCTCAGTCTGCGCGAACGAGGCGGAGATAATTTCTATATGGTATACTTGGGAATGCCATCATCGAGTTTCTTTATCCATTCCGGGATATAATACGAACGAGTTAGATGCTCAGCAAAGGTTGATGACTGACTTTATCTGGGAGTGTATGGGAAATGCAGGACAGACTGGGTGTCGTGGCGAGGACATTGGATGCTATGTCGCCGACTTTGGGGCTTTGGGTAGGACTGGAACGAGTATTTCAGGTGCATGGCTGCAATACAGTAATGACTCAAGGAGATGTCGGAGTATTTGGCATGGCAAAGGCAGCAATCCGACTCTGCAGTCGGCCGATTGGAGGTGTGCCGTAGCCATCAATGGTGCTTCGTGCAAGTTCAATGCCAACAGAGCCAGACAAATCAGGGGATTGCAACCCTCTCAAAGCACCTTATTCCCAAGATGGCGCACACTGACTGGAAGAATGTCTCCGTCAAAGTGGCGGGTGCATGGATCTTCAAGAAGGACTTAAGGGATACAATGGCCATCTTCAGTTTTTCGTCACTTTGCATATCTTTTACGGGCGTTAGGGGTAATACTGGCCAGGTTAACTACTCGTCCACCAATGCGTTTCTAACGTCCTTTGCCCAGTACCGACTGATGCTGGTCTTGTTACCTCCCTCGTTGGTTTGGGGGCGATCCGCAGAACTTGCAAGACAAGGTGCAGGCTGCCTATGCTTGCCTGCTAAGCGAGCAGGAGGCGCTGGATGCATTTGAGATTGCAGTGCTTGAGTGTTAACGGCCAATTATGCCAGCAGAAAATCATTCAAAAGGCATTCTACGCCGCTGAAACTCTTTGCCCGCGCGCAAGGATATGCACAGATGGCTGCTCTGCGTATTGATTCCCTGATAATGCTGGAGTACCGCCACTAGTCCCGCCGTTGTCCGAATATGAACCTTCCATTGACAGCGATTGCCAAAGCAGGCACAGTGCAGGGTTTGGGCGAATTGATCTTCGCTACGGTCTGTTCGGAGTATCTCAAGCAATGAAAACTCTTCTGCTTAACCGAGGGATTTTGCTCTCATAGGTCGTATTTAACTGCTCTTGAACCTGCGTCTATTAGATTCACACCAGGCCTAGTAGGTGACTACACTCTGAAGAGTTTAAATACACCTAGACCTGTTATACCTTGTTCGTGTTAGCCAGGAGATAGCCTAGGCTTCGAAACAACCAAGATGGGCATCTCAATCTTCTATTACGTCTATATCAAGACCAAACGTCATATTGCAATCTGGAAGACGTCAAGCTTGACTTTTGTATGAAAGCATTCATAAAATGGTGCGTTATTTTGAAACAGGTCTATTTCTGCGGCGCAGTCACTTTGCAGCACTTAGTCTGACACTGCCACCACCATCACAATAATAGAACAGCCTTGGAGACTACCCCTCAGAACATATATTGCCTGACCTTCCCATCGAGATTTTGTGAATACCAGGTGTATTTCTGCCACTGGGACAGAAAGCACCTTTGCAAACCGAAATTTAGGATGAAATCTGCTCCAGAGCCAGCGACTATCCATGATGTGGACGAGGACGACAATATTCTCTTGCACAGCAAAAGATCAGCAACCCGAGTGACGAAGGCGACATCAATGTCGCCTCCCAGAAGCCAGAGCACGATCAACTCAAGGCCGTCGCAGAAATGCATTTTCGGCAAGTCTATCTGCAGAGGGCCTATTGAAAACATGGTCAAGGAATATAGTCCCAATCGGGATAATCCCCTTACAATATTCACCCGGAGCCAAGATCAAAGCCGGGAGCGCAACGAGATTCCGGGGTACCGCTTCAGGAAAGTTTTCTTTACTGGTAGGAAAGCCCTACGGCCTAGCGACTTGGTTATTGCGCCGTGAGCGATTAAGCAGCGAGGACTGATCAGACTGCACACCAGACGAGACCGAGATTCTTCACCCAGATGCGACTTACGACAGGGGCCGCTACGTGAGATTGACTGCTTTTATTGCTGAGAGGGAGAAGACCCACCCCGATCCCAGGATCTATGTGGAACAGCGGGTTTACCAGGGCAGCCGGGAGATGATTATGATTCATGAATTGTTTTTCGGTGGAATGATCCAAGTCGGGGTTGAGTACGTGTTCACAGCCTGTGGTGACGAAGATATCCACCTGGGGAAGCGCGACCTGAGGCTCACCATTAAAGCTGTAAGTGTGGGATTTTACGCTTGCGTCATATTAATGAATGCTTATTCGCCGGATTAGCTACAGCAGGATATCTTTGACGACTACATGCATCGCGCAAAGTATTACGGCTATGATCGCAAAGATACTGTTTTTGTAAGCCAGTACTCCCTCTTGCATGGGTTAACCTACACCATACGAAAGCTCGGCAGTCGCCAAGAGTATCCATACTCGGTCTTTCTTGAAGCCGACGATCTCCGGACCATCCTTGACGCAAAGCGCAAGATGCGATCTGCTATTGGTGCTGTACCTGCTGAGGGGATTGAACTGCTGAAACTGCGTTTCCCGGGATACGGAGAATACACGGAGGACAAAATGGACAGGGGTGACCTTGATCTTCGGATTGTGTATAAGCTTTGATAGGACTGCACACTATCCTGCTGTACTACAATACCTCAAGAGACCCCTTTTTGGTATAAATGTTGTTCTATAATTTTGTCACCGTGTCATTATCGGCTATATTGGTAGTAGGCAGTACCATGTCTGAACGTCCGTCCATAGATCTCGGCAGAGCTCGTCCATGGGCGACACCTCTAGGTATAAGCATCCGTATACGGGAGCAAAAATAGCTCCAGATCAAGCTTAGATTGGCATATTGGAGATAAATCTAGATGGAAATGGTCGACACATGCGTCTCCACCCCCTGAGTTGGAATACGAAAGTCACACGCTAGGTATACGAGGTGGCGGCATGACAAGCCGGAAATTTTATGCTGCAACATCCCACCCTCGTCAACTGCTCTAATTCTTCAAGCAACTCTCTTCACCCACTCGACGTAAGAAACACAACAAACAGAATATCAGGTTAGACAATCTGAGATCATCAATCATGGTGGGTTACCTTCTATGTTACCTGTCCGCTGCTAACGCGCCACAGAATCACTTTCAGCCTCTGTCTGTTCGCCTGATGTACGGCTCTGCCTTAGCAGTGCAAGGATTTGACTCTTTCGCTTTTCTGTTCGTCTCGCCGATTGTCATACCCAACCGCGACGAACTGGCTCATCCCTTGACCCGTTTCTGGATGCGGGTGACGGGCGTTTCTTTCTTCCCCTATGTGCTTAGCACTTGGCTGCTGCGAGACTACCATATCCGTCACTCCAAAATTGGTCGGATCGTGGGCTCCTGCTTTGCATTTTACAATGCTAGTCTTGCGGCGCTGTACACATGGAGCGCGCTGCAGGAGAATGAATATACCATCCGGCCGTTTTGGTATGCCGCGGGATGGCGGGTGGTGTGGGCCACCTGGGCTCTCTGGGAGTTGTTGGCAGCCCCGTAATTGATACTCGTCAAGATATTCCAAAGTATCATTGCCACTTCTGGGAGAAAATTGGATACCGGCAAAGCTATATTCAAACCATCCATCCTATTATAGTTATTTCATCCGGCTCTGCCTGGTATCTGCCGTCCAGACTATGTTAATTCACATATTCGCGAGCCTCTCTATGTTTGATATAGGTTCATCCACAAGGATATTGCTCCCATTGTAAAACCGTATAGCTCTGTGATAATACTCCAATGCACTTTATGAAAAGGTTTCATCTTGAACCCAATACATACGACCATAGGGTGTGGAAAACAGGGCTTCCCGTCCGCTCAGCCGTACTTAAGCCACACGCCGGCCGGTTAGTAGTTGGGTGGGTGACCACCAGCGAATCCCGGCTGTTGTATGTTTTTGTCTCAATTAGTTCTATTTACAGTCGTTCTCGAAATCGGTTTACCAACAAACATTTGATAATTCTGCCCATCATTATGCAAACTACAAAAATCAATTATAAAATTAGTGTAAGTTAATGATCTACACTCTTACCTTAGTTAGCGGCGGGTGATTTTCAAATCTACCAAGTCAGAAATAACAACCATAATCTAAAACAAATCGTCAGAATACAGCCAGCGGCTATTGCTCCGTAGCCAAATGCCATTGTAATTCTTTTCGCATGAAGCGTGATGATTCCCAAATAGTCAGCCCTGTAAGCACTATGACAATTAAAGGTGAAGGTGCTAGGACAGACAAGGGGTATACAGTGAGGCCGGCGGCTAATCAAAAATGCGGTTGGGTCTAACTCCGTATTGGCCAACTGAATTCACGCCGAACGCATATTCTGGGCATGATACAGAGATTAAGCGCCCACTGATTTGATTCTATTCTTAGTCGAGATGCGGACTGGAAGTCGAGCTTTAACCCAACACAAGTTATGTCTCATCGCGCAGACAGCGGCTACATCCTGGCAACCATTGGGAAGCTATGGAGATAAATTGATATAAAGACCTTTGAAGCCCACTTATACATAAGATTTAGAGAATAATTCATTCCTGTCAAGCATCATTTGAGTGATATCCAGTTCAATTAGCACTAGAACTAGCTGTCTTTTGTGAAGGTCACCCGCACAATGCCATCCAACAAAGATCATTTGTATGTTGCTCTCTATGCTCGTGGAGGCAATCCTACAATGCCAGGCAAGGAAGACACGTGAGTCCATCATACGGAACTTCATCCAGGTTATGTTGTTATAATCTACGCCCCCCAGGACCACCAACCGGCGACCACGCCAAATGCAAGTCCCCCATTGGTCTATTGACTGCTCAATCCGGATCTAAGCGGCCTGTGCGCTGCAGACGGAGTCGAATACTGTATGTTGATGTAGCAGAAATATGCTTTCTGCAACAACAGCTGGACGAGAAAGAGGGTGACGGAGGTACTGTCTGATGCCGCATCTTCGGTCACTAGTCGGTCTCTACCCTGTAGTTGATCCTTACCCTCCAGTCAACCCCTACTCCGTAGTCTTCGCCACTCGTGCCGTACCGTTGGTCACTTAGAGCGAGACTGGATTGCTTTATTGTTATGTATCGCAGGTTTTTATACAGTTAATTTTTAGTGGGGCCGTTTCGCCTTGAGGAAGTCCAACGCTGAAGTATGCTGTCGTTGGCCTAATGCTCTTGGTGATGGGCCTAATAGAACTACGATAGCGCCTCGCACGGACTCACACTAAAATCTTACTTTCGTTCAAGGCCTTTAAAAGCTTCCGAGCCCACCATGGATCCTGGACGGCCAGCCCCAGGTTAAGGAACCATAAAGCCCAGTGAGTATGTTTCAGGGTGTCTCCGTCTGTCCAAGTGCTATTATCCATCAAGCTTCAAACGGAAACCCACTCCAGAGAGTCAAGTAGATGGAACAGACAGGGTAGCGTGATGGGGCCAACTAATCTCTCATGGGCGCCGCCGGCATGGGGCGAATACAACTTAACACGCGATTGCGATCTATTTGGTCAATTCTTCTCTGGTATTTCGAGAAACGGTCTCCTTAATGCGCCACTTGGGATTACCGTGGAGTATTTCCTCTCTGCTTTTCCTCCTCACATCTACCCCTGAACCGACAGTACCACAGGTTGTAGAACTATGGCAAGCTATCGCGGCGAACTACACAAGTGGAATCGGTGCTGAGAAAATGTTTAATAGTGTGTATGAAGCTGCACAAGGGGTCTGCCACGATGCATACTGCGGCGCTGTTGGGTTCCAGGGTAATGCGGATCTTGTAGGGAATGGGGTGAGATTTCTGTTTCCCGCAGGGTGCTAAATTATTATTGCTAAGCATGATATACTATCTTAGGTCATGATTGCCTATTTTGTCGAAGCAGCTTTGGTATCACTGTTTCTGGTCGCAGTGGGTTTGCATCATCTGAAAAGCCGCCTGTATCAGGAAAGATCTGTTCCAAAGCAAACAGTGGGCTATATCTCTGCAGCAGCCCGAGTCCTTGATGCGTTCCGTGGCAGCATCGGAAACTTTTGGAGCAGTGCTGCAGTACTGAGCTTGACCATGTTGATAGTCTCTCTGCGTATGACAGCACAAGCTAGAATTTACGCTGAGAGGGCTGTTCAGGCCTGGAGGAGCGGCTCAGCTGTTAGTGCATATGACACCCAGCTCGCCACCATCGTCTCGTGTTTCTCACTTTTTCCCGTCCTCATACTTGGCCTCCTGGTCAAAAATCGTGGCCGCCGCCGGTGGCTGGTGGGCATCGTTCACATCATCTTGTATGTGCTAGTCCTCGTTCAGATCAGACTGGGCATATACCACACCAGTGTTGCGTCAACAATGAGCTCCCTAGGCGCAGCTTGTAATCCATCGACTGTGGATAGGATATTCCGCAAGTATGGCTCGCCTGTGTTTTATGTGCTTAATGCTGTTCCTGTCAGTCTTGTTGTGTTGTTGGCTGCTGCTGTTTTGTTTCGTGTCTACCGAGGGGAGCCAGAAAACCAGGCAGAACGGACGAAATACTGGCACCCGGCTGCAAATTTGCTACGCCTATATGAAGACTCTCTGAGAGCAGTTACCTCCGCTGCGTGCTTTGTGCTTATGTGGGCATCGCTTGGGCTGCTGCTTTCTATGAGAAGCCTCATCATAGGGAATGTTGGACACAATGACCCAGCATTAGAATGGACCTTTGGCCAATTCCTGGCATTAGCGACTTGGATTCCCGTTGGCGTGGAGTGGGTGTATATCCTGATATGTAAGTTTATACTGTGTATCCTAGGGTACAAGGCACATACTAACTCAAATAATAGTCGGTTTACAGAGAGGACTAGAGGGCCATGTCCCAGAAGACTATGCTGTTATGCATACAAGCCATACTGCACTGTCACCCGTTTCACAAGTCCGTTATCATCGCCCAGCGGACACTGCTGAACTGTTTCAGGACGAGCAACAGCAAACGGAGGCGATAAAATAGTGCACGTTGTTCGTTGCCCCCTTAAACAAGTATGTTATGTCTTTGTCAGCACAGGAAAAGCACCTTCAATCGGAAATTATGGGGTTAGATGAATCTTGCATACTGTATGGTCCATGGGGGCTTGCAAATTGGGCGGCAAGCAAGTTGACCTCTATTCAACAAATACTAACGATACAGACCATAGATGTTAGTTGTTTTGGCCCATTAAAGCGTGCCTATGGAGGTCTCGTTGAGCAAAAGATGCGCTTCGGATATAACCATATTGATAAGTTTGACTTCCTTCGAGCTTATCCAACAGCTCATCTAGAGGTTTTTAAGCCTCTAAATATTCGAAATGACTTTGCAGCAGCTGGAATCTACCATCCCTGAGCCAAAGGGGGTGCTTGAGAAGCTAAATATCTTTGTATTAACCCCTACACCCCCTCGAAGCCGTGCAAGTCAATCAACAAGCTCGTCATGACTTGCTACGCCTCATACACGTCGGCAATTACAACAGCAAGCATCCTCAGTCAAGAAGTTTCTAAAACAACGA